>NW_020653777.1:859574-881200 GCF_003589595.1 Hyposmocoma kahamanoa
GATTACCTGTGAAATTTTTTAAGCTAAAGAGGCTAAAGCTAAAGCTAAGGCGCGTGTTGGAGTACGCGATTGCGCGCGCGACTGATTTCTTTCTGTCTTTCCCTTTTCCTTCCAAAGTCTTTACACGCGCGCTCGATCGCGCACGATTGCTGAATCACGCACGATAAAATGTCTGTGTACAGCCCGCTATTCTCGCGATAGCCTTCGCGAACTCGCGCAATCACTCTCACCACAAATGTACTATTAAAATTCACGTTGACCGCTCGACCCTTAGAGTGTATATATAGCTTTTGGCCTGATGTACTCGTATTACACTATCTGCTTAGACTTCGTGGAGTAATGCAGTCCCGACGAATATGGTAGAAAAGAATATTCCGACCATGTTACGATCGTCAAATTAGATAGATGGCCATCTGACAAATTAGTTCTAGTATTAGATGGCCCGTCTTCCTTACCCTAGTAGAATTGGCCCGGAAATGAAGTCAGTATCTGACAACCCTAGCCACACAGGTGACGGCTGGTGGGCTTCCCCCTCCTCTTCACCACCTCTGCCTCTGTGGTTTTGCAACTTCAGACACGTGCACGCGAATTAAATGTAACAAGTTTAATATTTTTTTCTGTTCCCAGAAATAACCAATGGCAGTGCAGCAATGGCGACTGCGTGCCCTTGGAAGCAAAATGCGACGGCACTCTGGACTGTGCCGATGAAAGTGACGAGTCTGAGACGTTTGCAAGCTGTCATAGGAAAACTAAGTAGGCACAATGGCGTTTTCCTATTTTTTTAAAATTTTAACTTATGAATGTATATTTTCTCTCTAGTGGGTGAAATTCTATAAACTGGACCTAATTGGCCACCATAAAGCGTGAAACACACAGAGAGCGGGTGCGGGTGTGGGTCGGGACCGCGGCGGGTCTAATTTTGTATATTTGTAGTAGCAGTGGATCACCTTGTGAAGGAGTTCGTCCAGGGACGTACTGCCACCATACCTATTTCTGCCGCCAAGCAGTAATGTCAGCATTAATGTGGTCCGGTTTTGAAGGGTAAGGGTGCCGGTAAAATTACAGGCACATGGGACCTGTCAACTTATGTCAGAGGGTAACGGGCGCAGTGGCAGTGCCCCGCAGATTTTTGAGATTTAAATTTCTGAGTGGCATTGCAACTGTTATGGACAGGCGTGTAGCTTACCATCAGGCGTAAGACTTGTTCGTCCCGTCACTTGACATAATAATAAAAGAAATGTTACAATGTGAATGCGACCGTTTTTTTTGTGCTGCTTCCGTAACGCTAATAAAGGTAGAAAATTTTGTTTCATTATTCGACAGCGGCGTGGTTTATCCGTTAAAATTTGCGTTGAAAATGGAACATGGTCGCTTGGGCTCCGATATGTCTTACTCATTTGCAATAGGATTGTTTGGACGTATATCGCACAACATCTTTTTAATACCGGATTCACGAATCTTTCACTTGTGTTTTTCGCTTGCTTGCGTCTCGCTTCGCGCATCGCAAAGATCTGTCGCGTACGCGCAGGCAGGACCGGCCGCTTGTTTTGCGTGGGATTTCTTTGTGTTGCGTTGTGTAAGTTTGATATCTAGAATAGCTTGATATTTCCACGCAAGCAACAGGAAACGTTTGCGGAGCACAGCACCATTGGCGAATCACAAATCAGCAGCCGGTTCGAGAGTGTCGACAACCAAAACAAAAGCAAGCGCCGCGCATGCGTGCTAGTCCCTCCGCAACGCAAAGCGGAAGACTCGTGAACGCCTCTGACGTAGATTTCTACCCCGTGTGCCCAGCCAACTGTAACTAATAACTTTTATTATAATAGACTAGAGATGCTGCAGACGTCCGCGCCTAAATCCGCACCCGCAGATCATCGAAAGCAGATCATTATCTGCTTTTGCAGCCGACATAGTTCTATTCGGACAGCCAAAGTGAATAGACGTGCACATGCGCTCCCGAGCCACTCGCTATTCCCGAACCTTTTTTTTTGCATCACTGTTCACCGCGTCTATTGTCCCTAACCGCGCGAGTTGTCTTACCGACAGTCAACTATTACGAAACTAAACAAAACCAACACTCTAAAAACGAAATCTAAAAGTATCGGTTATCATTAAAAGTGCTTTTTGAAAAGTGTAAATTAATTACTCAATGCATCAAATTAATTACTCAAAAATAACATCCTGAAACCAAAATATAAAAGTGTCGGTTAACAGTAAAACTGCAATAAGCTTTGTATAAGTTGTTCGGAAAGTGCAATGCAAGTCTCATCTACAATCAAATCTACATAGAGATCGAAACATTCAAAACAAAAGGGCCGGCGACAAGCGAACCTGCTACCACCTGAAACCTGAACGTAACACACACGCGAGACCACGAAACCCGGTGAGAGACACCCAAATCTTTTCTTTAAACCAACTGCAGGAAAGTAAGAATCAATGGTTACTAGTAAATTCTCCGACGCTTTCATAAATCTACTACTGTTTTATCAGAGACGCCGTTGAAACGCGTCATACGACGATTTCCATAAATTAAGTTATTTCCTACTACATACATTTCGGAACCAGTGCATTATAGTCACACGCTAACCAATTGGAAAATTAAATGAGACTGTCTAGGTATTAAAAAAGTAAAGTATAGCTGACAATAGACATAGAAACAATTTTCCAAATACAACAAAAGCATCGACAATCAAGTAAACGACCCACCATCTGAACGAAGACAAAAACTCAAAACTGGCTATATGCAAACTTCCTATTGCAAAGACTGGATGCGACTATAGCGGAACTAGGAAATTACCAAGCAGCTTTCCTCTAAGATAGATCAAAACGACCACATTTATGCGCTCAGGCGAATACTTGATGAGACTTGATGAATGAGTCTTGGAAGCAAGGCAAACGTATTTAAACATACTTACATTGGACATTGACAAAGCTTTTGACTCTGTAAACCTAAACGCACTCCGGGATATATTTCTTACAAGAAGGATTAAAACAGACAGAACTAACTAAAGATAAGGATAAATTTAGGCAAGAATTTGAAGAAATACATAAAATTCCGGAAACCGACACCGAATCAGAAGGGGAAAGAAATGATACAACTCGAGCTCTATGGACGAGAACACATCCTCATCCAGGAGAATCCACTAAGGCTACACGAAGCCCAACACCATCCACGCTCATTCCTAACAACACTACCTAACTACCTACCCAAATAACTGACATTCCCTATTGCCTACTTTCTGTCACACGCTGCATAGCCGGCAGGAATCTGGCCACCGGTTGCAGCTGGTTGATCTTCCCCTCCACAATCCCGGGCGTGTCACTCCCTGAAACTGTGCTCCCTGGTATATCCGGCTTGTCCGGGTCAGATTTACTCTGGCTGGGTGTGGTGCCAATGAGCAATGAGCAAATCTGCTTTCCGACATACGAATCAAAAGATGCATAGTTTTTGCGGATACGGATATTTTGAAGGTGACGACAAGATCGTTGGGAGCAGGCATCACCCAAAGCGCGTGTCGAGTACTAGTGTTAATAATTAGCCAATCAGAGATTGAGAATCCGGCAACGTATAATGCAGGCAAACTGTTTGTTTTATTAACCATAAATATTGAATTTACACTGACTCTATTCGCATAATTCTTTATGCGAATAGAGTCGACACACGACATCCTTAAAAACTTTAAGTATTAATAAATGCCGTAATATTTCTATGTCTTCTATCTTGCATCTCTTTTGTAACAAAATTATGTAAAATTATTAACTTTTACTTAAATTAATGATAATTCAATGATCATCAAATCCACAATGATCCACACTTTTTTTTAAAGAAAAAAAAAAAGTTTTTTCAACAATATGAAGTGAACATTGTTTTTTCTGATCTAAATCACGTATTTCCAAACAAACATTTTCTCCACATCCGCATTTGCAGATTTCAACAGTGAAAAGTTAACATCCGCATCTGCAGATATCGTCATAACCCACATCTGCAGTACTCAGTCGAATTTAAGGTCTACTGAAAAGCAGATTTACAGTTTGAATGTTTTCTATTTGTATTACATAAAGTTTTTTCTACGTGCTGTTAATGGCATGTCCGTGTCAAGGTGTGGTGACTCCTTTAAAGATTTTTCATTTTCCATTACCAGACCGTACTTAGGTTAGCTGTTCTGATTTTTAAAATAATTTACTTCCACAGACCAGTATCAGGGCGCAATTGTGTGGTGCCCCCTTATCCCGACAATGGTCGTTACATTTTTTGGAGTGTACCCAACGCCTCTCCAGGACAGCTCTACTTCAGTTTGCTTCTGAATGTGTCGTGCAATCTAGGTTAGTTTCTTTTTATTTATTCATTATTATGACATTACAAAAACATAAACCGATCCTCATCATCAGGCATGACACTTTTAGTGATGGAACGAATAAGTCTTGCGCCTGGTGATAAGCTACATGCCTACCCGTTACAGTTGCAGTGTCATTCAGAGCTTTGAATCGCAAAAATCTGAGGGGCACTGCTACTGCGCCTGTCACCCTGAGACATAAAGTTAACAAGTCCCATTCGCCTACAGTTTGACATCGCTGAGGTTTTTGATCGGGTTTGGCACAAGGTATTTCTATTGAAGCTATCATCTTGTTGGGTATCAGAAGGGATATACAATGTGTCGCCAGCTTCTTGTGTAAGCCGAGCATAAAAGTCGTTGTTGATGGATTATTCGCGGACATCATGTTCATAAACGCCAGCGTTCCGCAAGGATCTGTGCTGTCACCTACATTGTTCATCCTTCGTATCAATGATATGTTACTAATTAGTAACATACATTGCTATGCGGATGCCTGTACCGATGATGCCCATTATACAAGTCAGCAAGTGATAGAAAACGGACTTCAACTAGTGTCCAAAATCGAGACTTCTTTGAAGCAAATTTGTACATATGTTTGTAGCGCTAAAGTTCCAGAAAAAGTTTTCTCGCACCTTTACAACGAAAGTGACCCAATTCAAAAAATGAATAAAATGAGTTAATATCGTAAAACAACTTTAAAGGCATTGCTCACAAGGTTGTTAATCTGGAACTGACCTATTAAGGCTCGAATAGCACTGATTCACTTTATCACTCACTCTTTCATTTTATTCTTTCAGTTTGAAAACGCCACTTCTGTGTCGGAATATCAACGCCGCATTTAGTATTGAATCTGCACTTACAAATACGACACCCTGACATTGAGTCATCTTCGTTTCGCAAATAGTCTTTAAAAATCATTACATTTTTACGAACGCGACTTGCTTTATTACTTTGAGGGTTTTCTTTCACAATTTAAGCGACTTGATAAGGTTGTAACACGTTGCTTAACTGGTTCAAATGAAAGAGACGATACGTCTTAACAAAAAAGTTTAGTAAAAAAGTGACCTTATGGCGACTAGTTTTTGTAAATTATGTTTTTAAATTGTTAAACTTAAAATAATCAAAAACAATTTTTGCATTTGTAAAGGTGAATGTTTCATCATTATTACATAATATAACATATAACAAGGCACAAACTTTAGTACTTCAAGAGCAATAAATCAAATGTTATGAAAATGTCACAACGTCAAATCTTATTTTGCGTATGCCCAAAAAGTTGAAATTTTGTATTGGGTCACTTCATTGTAAAGGTGCGTTATGTCGACTTAATAAGAGCGACAAAGACGTGTGTTTCGCTATCATTATCTGTTTTTACGTTAATCAAACTTTCTATTTTCAGGGTACGACGTGATTGGAAAAAACTTTGCATTTTGCGTGGGTGGGATGTGGTCTATGGCTCCACCCAAATGTGTCCGTGGTGATTATTCGCATATATTTTTATACCTTTTATAGATGTTCTTTTCTATTTCAAATAACGGGACGAACAAGTCGTCGCCTGGTAAGCGACAAGCCTACCTAACTTACCTTACCTAACTTTAAATCGCAAAGACCTGTGCGGTGCTGCCGTAAAATTGGCAAGTCCCTTGTGTAGGTATGTTGTTTCACCAGCATCATTCAAAACCAGAAGGTAGCACTTCCCTGGATGAACTCTTTCACAAGGAGCTTTGTTGCTCCTAAAATCGATAATAACGTCGAACCAGAGTTTTCATAAAAAAGTTAATTATGAATTTGGTGATAGTCAACAAAAATTTTAAGGGAGATATAAATAAAATTGGGCCCATACAGAGATGGGCAGTGGGTTAAAACCCAATCAACCTGCACGGATTTTAACCGAGTTTTTACCCAAATCGACGAGTTTTACCCATTTCGGCCCAAAACCGTGGGCGAAAACATTATATGTGTAAAATAATACGTAATTTGGTATAATTTCATACGTGTTAGAAATTTCAATATAAAAAATCTTTTAGAGACGAAAAAGAGGCAACTCCACACAATTTTTTTTTACACTCCACCTTTTTAATCCTGTACACTCTCACTTCACTAAGGATGCACATTACGATTCGATGTTCATAAAAATCGATACACGTAAATTCGTTATCGAGTTTTTGTATTAGATTCATTTAAATACAATTTTCAAGCGAGTCGATTCAATAGAGAGGCGAAATGTGTAAGCAAGTTGTTGGAACTCGTGCCCAACGTATGTAATGTAGAATGTATGTTTGATGGGAATTGTATGTTTCCCTGTGTACACTGTGTGTGTAGGTTGGTGTAAAATATGTAAGGCATCGTACTGTCCGAACGTCTTTATTGTACTAAAAATATTCGTACATAAAATGTAAGCGCGACAATGCGCGCGA
This sequence comes from Hyposmocoma kahamanoa, assembly GCF_003589595.1. Lineage (NCBI taxonomy): Eukaryota > Metazoa > Arthropoda > Insecta > Lepidoptera > Cosmopterigidae > Hyposmocoma > Hyposmocoma kahamanoa. The sequence continues at coordinate 866,326 of NW_020653777.1, forward strand.
TCAGCAACATATTTAGGTTAGGTTACGACATATCTAATGTACTGCTCGCACATGCTCCCGACTTAAGATATAAAAAAGTAAAGATATATAAAAATAAAGTAAAGTTTGTTAATGTAAATCAATACAAAAAAGCATTTTTCTTAAGTTCACATAGGAGACGTCGCCTTGTCTTGCACATGTTTATAGAAAATAACAGCTGGTGCCGACTCCGATGATCTATTAATGTCCTCTTCAATATCTGTCCTGACACGTGGTAATGACAGGTGACGGCTTAGCCTTCGAGGACCTGCACCTGCCGCCACCTCACGTGTCTGGCGGCGTTTCTTTATTGCTCTTACGCCCCTAACAGATATTAGTGTAACGATAATTGTTGTTAAAATAATGTAGGTAATATAATGTTGGGTATCGTGACTGTCGATTTGGGTATTTACTGCTTCTTGCTGGGCCTTGACGACGTCAATTTTCCATTTCAATATCTTCAAAGGTTCCGCATGATTTTCAGGAAAAAGCGTTATATTCAATCCAAGAATGATTTGGTTGACTTCAGATTCTTGCGGTAGCTCCATTGCCTCATATCCATTTTTTCTCATTTCACTTTGAAAGTTGATCTGTGAATGAATAATTACGTTGTTTTCTTTCAATATGCATCCTTCCGATAATGTTATGACACCTGTGTGATGTAATATCTGGGTCAGTGTTCCAGCTGGGTAAAATATGCGCGCGCTGCATTCTTTGCAACATGAGAATAGCCACGCGTCACGGCTGTGCAACTGGATCCACTGGTACCGGCACTGTGATAACGCTATGCGACAATTTTATATCTTTCTATTGTTTATGATTTGAGCTTCGCAAATTGATGCCGGCTTTATCGTAAATGGGCAAATTTAATGAGCAAATTAATTGTTTCTCATTTAAATGTACACATAACCTCATGACGTCACTGTCTAATGTTATTAATAAATCTTTTCTTATGTTGACTGCCATGTATTCTGATGTAGGAATGACTGTCCTAGTTATATCTCCCTCTATTTGCTGTATAGGAATAATTCTGCTTAGTCCACACAGTTCATTCGAGATGATCGGTAGATTTACTTCCATCATAACAAATTTGTCTGTAACTCTAACATTTACTCTGGATACATTTACATGTTACGGATGCAATCAGGAGACTATACACATGGCAGGGAAAGATCGCGTGGAAGATGTCCCGAGATAATGTTCAGTTGTTCCGGGAACTCTCCTGGAGTCAATAGATAGGTATCGACAACAACATTACAGCTATAAATGACATAACAATACCACGATGGATCGGAAATACACAAAACCCAATAGAATTACATGGATTTTACGACGCATCCGAACGCGGTTATGCATGCGTAAAATCTACTGTAAAATTACGGACAATCATGGAAACACAACTGTCAGACTATTGGCGGGAAACACGAAACTTGCCCCCTGTTGGTGTTCTAGCTCTCGTAGGGTCGTTAACGTTCGGTGGACTGTATTTGTTCAGGTTCGTGATCTGGATCGAAGGGGTTCTTGCTCTTCTCGGGATCAGGATCGTAAATGAAACACTTGTTCAACTGCTTACTGACTACTACGTTTATTGCTCAAAATGTTCCTACTTATGTACTACTCGTAAATCAAGTCTCTCGTCTAGTAGACATGTCGGCGGTCGGCGCGGTGCGCGGGGCGCAGGGGGCGGCGACTCTGTGACTACGACGCTGTGTGCGGGGTGCGGGGTGCGGGAAACGGTGACGCGCTCTCAGATGGGGCGCGGAGCGTGGAGTGTTTTCGTACGTAGCTCGGTGTCCGTAACACCCTCTTGAAGAAAACAATGCTATTGCCGCGCTTAGAACTTTGCGGGGCTTGGCTCTTATCACGTCTTATGAAAACTGTCGTAGAGTCATTAAAGTCACAGACATTCACGATTCACGGTTGGACAGATTCAGCTGTGGTCCTCGGTTGGTTGGTCGGCTCGGTCGGCTTGTAGTATCGTTTAACTTACGGTCCAGATCTCGTTTACTTCCTTCATACAGCTGTTCGTATTTCGTGAAGTCCTGTTCGTAGTTTAAATCAGAACCTATAAGTAAAGGTGCCTACAGGTACGATCGACAGTGTCGATTGACAATGTCGATCGGGAGCCTACGGACATAATCGACATTGTCGATCGACAACGAGAGTTATAGACGTTTTCGAGTTGTTTGGGAGTGCTTCTTGAGAATGTGGCATTAATTTCTAAATCCAAGATGGTTGCCAAGAATTTTCAAAAGTTTATTTTTGGTAATCCTTCTGGACATTTTTATTATTTTTTATATTCGTAATGAGCACCCCCAAATACCCCGAAATCGAAACCCAGCCTGCCATTATTCGAAAAATCGTGCCCGCCATCTTGGATTTAGAAATGAGTGCTATATTCGTAATGAGCATCCCCAAATACCTCGAAAAGGATACCCATATTGCATTTTTTTGATAAATCGTGTACGCCATCTTGCATTTACAAATAAGGCTATATCCGTAATGAGCACCCCCAAATATCTCGAAAACGATACCAAACTTGCCATTATTTGAGAAATCGTGCCCGCCATCTTGCATTTAGAAATGCGAAAAGTCGTGTCAGCCATCGCGTATTCAGGTATAAATGCCATTTCCAGAAGGATTACCAGAAATATTTTTTTTTTAATTCTTGGCAATCATCTTGGATTTAGAAATTAATGCCACATTCTCAATAGGCACTCCCAAACAACTCGAAAACATCTATATTTCTTGTTGTCAATCGACAACGATCGACAATGTCGGTTATGTCTGTAGACTCCTAATCGACACTGTCGATCGACAATGTCGATCGTATGCCTACAGATACTACCTTAAGTTGTCGATTTGCTAATGCACTTAGTCAATCACGTTCCATCGTGATTGCAAAGCTTGTAACTTATCCAATATGGGAAATGTTCTTACTTCTTGACAATATTACTTCTCTGTAATATTGTCAAGGATAATGCTGCGAACGACACTCGAAAGCGCACGAAAATTTGTTTGCTGTTGGCTGATCAACTCGTCGCTTTTTGAAAAACCGCCCCTCTCTTCTGTGTTAGGTTTTTCTGCCCCGTATCGTGTAATGTCACGTAATAATGTAAGTGTGTTCTCGTATAGATGTTTTGTCATACTATATGCGTTTGACGTAAAATACTCTGCTGTCTTGTCTTCGAATTTCAAGAGCTGTAGATGATTTTCTTCGAATTCTTTAATATATACGAAAAGCAGTTCCAATCGTTTTTCAATGTAATCCGCCATTTTCCGAGACGCAGAATCGTTTTTGTCGTTGGATTCCATTTTGCAAATACATTCAGCAATCAACTCTTGACGATGCAGGAAAGTAGCCATGTCATTTGTTGAATCCATAATGTTGTATGTGCAATTTACACGATGTTTTTATGTGGTTAAACTGTATTTCACTGTAGGTTTGGTTCTGTGTAATGGCTTGCGTACTCCACGGTATGTGCACCTCCTCAATCTACCTGGTGAGACCCGCTTGTGGGAGGCCAGAAGACCGGTTTGCTACCGTAGAATACGACACACAATCACACTTCACCAACGGTGAGGATACTCGAAGGACCAAAATGTTGGAACTCGTGCCTATCGTCTGTAATGTTCGTGAAAATGTATATTTGATGGGAATTATATGTTTCCCTGAGTACACCGTTCGGTTGAGGTAGGTTGATGTAATGCACGTATGTAAGGCAGCGTACTGTCCGAAGGTCTTTATTGTCGCAGACTGATGTGAATTTCAAATTTATTTCTGTAAAAAATTGTTTTGCTTGTATGTATACTAAGTTATGATTAAATAAATTTATCTTTACATTTCTTATTCTTACCCCTACAGCATGTGGCACAACTACCCCATCTGGCGATTTACTCCGCACGGATGGGCACGGGCGTGACTGGCCATGGCACGCTAGTATATACAAGAAAACTACCACACCCTATATGCAGTTAGGTGAAGGCACGCTTATTAGCACAACTGTTGTTATATCAGGTAAGATATTTGGTGGGTGTCAGGGTCCAAAATTATGAAGATATTATTTTCTTTGATAAATATAATGACAATTATCGTGATAGTTAGCAATGATAATTATCTATTGATAAACTACCCGATAATTATCCACGCTGATTTGTAGCTATGTCTCTTCAATTTTCGACTAAAAATGACAAATACAGACTACGATTTGTTTTTTGTGGCTTTTTTAAATTGACATTAGACACATTTGTATACGTCTCTGATACAAACACATGACACGACATTGTTTACGGTTGCATTTTGTTGAAATTAATTATCAAAGTATTAAGATAATTATTGTGACAGCTATCATAATAGTTATCAATGATAATTATCACTTTCAAATGGTATAAATTCAATTCAGTAGCAGTAGAGCTTCGTCCATGAAATGAGGTGGTCGAACACCTTATTTTTTCAAAGTATGTTACATAATGTAACAACCCTGCGATCCGAGCTAAGTGTAGGCATTTACGCGCCGAAAAGGCGTGGTTTCCCTAATAGCTCTTTTTTTAACCGATTTCAAAAAAGGAGGTTGTCAATTCGACCTTTTTTCTTGTGTGTATGTTACGCGATAACTCATTTGTTGCACATGTGAGCCGATTTTGATGATTCTTTTTTGTTGGAAAGAGGGTACCTCAGTAGTGGTCCCATTTAAATTTGAAGAAAACATTCCACGTCTAAGTGACGATGACGTGGACGATGGAGCATACACACCTAATTAATACAATTTATAGCGTTCGGGAAATAAGTCCGCAGTCAGGGAAATCGACTAGCCGCTCGACATATAAATGTGGAAGCAAACCGTTTCGTATGAAACCAGGGAATACCCACAACATAGGGGTGTAACCTCAGCCCACGTCTAGTACCCCGATGATGGAAAGGGGAAGGCGGAATAAATCACTCAATTCCATCACTCTCCGTGATTTATCCTGTAGAATATCGATAAGCAGGCAACTTTACGACAGTGTTTAAGGCTCTGTAGCTTCGCCTCTACTAATTCTGAGTCATCTATAAGCCTTTTGGCACACTTGTCGACTGAATCCAAGGTGGCCAGTTGGTATTTAGCAGAGCCATCCCAGAAGCAGCTGAAGCTGTCTCGGTTTGAAGTAACGCCTCGATATAACACGAAAAGACGAAGTCAGGTCAGAGAGACTACAATTTGTGGAGAATAGAAATGCCTGCATTTTGGTAGTGTTAAATTTGAAATTTGATTTCCGATTGGGGCGATTCCAATCTTGTCAAACTCAAACGCTGGATTTTTTCTCCACTGACCCTTGCATTGGTCGAGTACCTGTCCACAACTATGCTGTCATCAGCATACCCAAAGGTGCCTGGGATGAACATATCATTGATATGCAGCAAAGAGTCGCGGACAGTACGGAACCCTGAGGAACTCTCTCTAGAAATATCTATTGCTCGATGTTTGAAGCAGTAGCCTTCTAAGACCTATATATATATATATATATATATATATATATATATATATATAGGTCTTGTCATATATGTACAAGCGGGGTTTGGAATCCGCGCCTCAACGTCTGAATAGAGATACCATACTTGTTCTTATTCCACTATGCTTTTGACGTGTGGTCACATGTGTCTTTATTATTATTATTTTGTAAATTAATTAAATTCACTTGCAGCGGCCCACTGTTTTTGGACGGATGTGGGGAAACTCCAGCCAGCCGAGAACTACGCTGTAGCTGTCGGCAACCTTTACCGCCGTTGGGATGACCCTAGAGACGTTGGTGCTCAGAAATCCGATGTAAGAATTAATAATAATACTAATGTGTCAGTGTGTACTACCACACCGATTATGCCATCCTCATCATAACCAACGCAATCGAAATTTTTAGCGAAATCGGGTTTTTTTATTAATCACAGCCCCTCTGTTTCGATTTTATTGTTAAGCGAAATCAGCGTAAGTGACATTTTTCAAAGAAAAAGAAATTTAGGGGCCAATATCTCGAAAGGGATCAGTGGGACGGCCGCCTACTAGATGGACGGATGACCTGGTAAGGGCGGCAGGTAACCGATGGATGCACATCGCGTCAGGCCAGCTAGACTGGCAATCTTTGAGGGAGGCCTATGTTCAGCAGTGGACGTCTTCTAGCTGATATGATGATGATGACGATCTGGAAAGTGACCAAAATGCAAATGCGTTAGTTATAACAACGAGGGCAGAACTGCGTGGTCTCAAACTGGGAATTCCATGTACTATGAGATAGAATTCACCATTTTACAAAATATCACTTCTCAAAGTGTATTATTCCATAGCATTTAAGTTTATTTGAAAAGAGCAATCCCTAGAGTTTCTTGCTCGTTCTTCTCGGGGAAGTCAGCGTAGTGAACGAGCAGTAACTTTCCACCAGAGAATATGTGCGAGGATGTGTAGCGGCGCCGTGAAACGGTGTGATATTTTCCACCAAAGCTGTAGTAGCTAGGCGGTGCGAGGATGTGTTACTCTTTTCAGCTATGCCTGGGCGGGGTACGGTGTGGTAGGGTGGGCGGTGGCGATGTGTCAGTGTCAGTTAGTGTCATACTTTCAATAGCTCTAGTTTTTAACACCGTTTTGCACACATTCCTCGCCCGCATCTCTCGCACACATCTGTCGCTATTTTTAACCGACTTCAAAAAAAGGAGAAGGTTCTCAATTCGTCTGTAGGTTTTTTTTTTGTATGTATGTTACGCGATAACTCCGGTACCTGTGAACCGATTTTCATGATTCTTTTTTTGTTGGAAAAGGGGTACTTAAGGGGTACCACTATGGAGTGGTCCCATTTCATTTTGAAGAAAATAATCCACCTCGAAGGGTGGTTGTTCACGCATGAAGATTTATTTTTATAAATAGCGCCTAACTTTAATTTAGGAGCAATTACTTTAATGGTTGATTTTGCTATTTCTCCAATTCAAGGCGTTTTTCTCTCAATATACTTTGAGTAGTGAGAACCGATTTTTATTATCTCCAGTGTCAAGTCCTGTATAGTGGCGAGCTAGGGGATATTTCAATAAAACTTAGCAAATAGACGTAATTCCACGTACTTTTGAGGTCGGTTTTTTTAGTACTCTGTACTGATCATTATGTATGTACAAACACTTAGCTCCGCTAATCCTTTTCCACCGGAACTGCGCTAAGCGAGGCTAGGAAAATGAAATAATCCTATTGGTGGATTTTTTCCTCGCACACCGCCCCGCCTTTGGTCCATCTTCGTAACTGTTTTTCATAACTAGTTACGAAAGAAGATTTTTCCTTCGCTGTTTCGTAACCAGTTATTAAAAAGGAATATTTTGGTCCATCTTCGTAACTGTTTTTCATAACTAGTTACGAAAGAAGATTTTTCCTTCACTGTTTCGTAACCAGTTATTAAAAAGGAATATTTAATCCGTATTCAAAACTCCAATTACGAAAACGGATGCAAATTTGTTCTTTCCATAATCAGTTACGAAAAAGGCTTACTTTTTTCTCTTTTTGTATCTAGCTACGAAAGTGGATGCTTTTAATCTTCTTTTTATAACTAATAAAATGCATATAAATTAAACCGCATATATGCGGTTTAATCTTGCAATTCTTACAATTCCTATAAATTAAACCGCATATATGCGGTTTAATCTTGCAATTCTTACAATTCCTATAAATTAAACCGCATATATGCGGTTCAATTTGTAGGAATAAACATAATTGGTACTAATTTGTCATTTTCTACCTCAAGTACGTTATCGTAGTTAACATACCCAACAACCATGTTATCTATAAAATTTTATTTGGTTTTTGCATTTTATTAGTTATAAAAAGAAGATTAAAAGCATCCACTTTCGTAGCTAGATACAAAAAGAGAAAAAAGTAAGCCTTTTTCGTAACTGGTTATGGAAAGAACAAATTTGCATCCGTTTTCGTAACTGGAGTTTTGAATACGGATTAAATATTCCTTTTTAATAACTGGTTACGAAACAGTGAAGGAAAAACTTCTTTCGTAACTAGTTATGAAAAACAGTTACGAAGATGGACCAAAATATTCCTTTTTAATAACTGGTTACGAAACAGCGAAGGAAAAATCTTCTTTCGTAACTAGTTATGAAAAACAGTTACGAAGATGGACCAAAGGCCGCCCCGCTACCTCGCAAAGCTTTTGTAGAAAGGCAGCCAAGTGACGTTTTCAAGTGTAAATTTATTTTATCTATGGAATACGTTCTTTTGACTTGACTTGACTTGACAAATTGATTCTGCGGAGAATGGAATGGAATGGTGGAATGGTGGAATGGATGGTGGCGTAGCATCTATCGTTGTCGCCTGGGGCCAACCTTAAATTTGCTGCCACCTTTGTGTTCGCTTTGTCGAATAATGGAATTTATATCGAGTTCTTAGGTTTTCGCGATTGTTACACATAGGAAATGAAACTATTTTTCCGGATTTAAATCGCGTATATTTGTTTTTTCAAACAAACCGATGTTTCGGGCCCTTTACAGGTCCCATGGTCACGGTTGACTGAGGTGGTACAGTCTTCAACCAGTTATGTCTAATATTGATGCAAACCACCCTATTTTTTCACTATAGTTATTAATTAAATACCTTGTTTTTAATTTTACAAAGAAAACATTCCAATTTACGCTATATTAAGTTTTACAAATTATTTTATTGAATGAATTTTTATTAAGTTCAATTTATTATTAGTTAATTAATTATATTAATAGAAATTAGAATAAACTAAAACATATTAATTAGTACTGCAGTCTTATGTCTGTTTGGGATTTTTCATTAGAGGAAATACTGGATCCCAAAACTGGTGGTACGGAGAAACCATCTTCCCTGTTGAAATTAGGATGTTTTTTTAATTTCAATGGCCTCTCGCAGCATCCTGGGTAGATAACGGACTTCTTTTGCAAGGACCTGGGGTTTGTCAAACTTCATTGAATGTGTAGGTTTATCCATGACATGCTCGCAGACTGCAGACTTGTTTACGCGACGGTGTTTGACATCAGCTATATGTTCTTTGACGCGGGTACAAATACTTCGCTTTGTTTGTCCAATATAAGAGAGACCGCACTCACAGTCTAGCTTGTAAACTCCTGCATCCTGTAAGGGGATGTTACATTTCAAGGGTCTCAGGAACTGAGAAATCTTCCTCAGGGGCTTGAAATAGGTCTTGATAGATGCGCGCCTGAGGACTCTTCTTATTTAATTACCTATGAAATGTGATCCCGTTTGTTTTGTAATTAGATGTTTTGCTGTTTTTCCCACACCTCCGAATGGAACAGCCCCCCATTCTCAGAGATATTATCTTTATTGCAATAAATACAGTATATTTTTGGAATATACGGAGACGTACACACCGGTCAGTTATTGGCGCTGCACTATTTCAGTTTTCTAATTTGTGATTTCAGCGCAAACGAGAGTTGATATTTAATCTGATGATAATTAAGTGATATAAGGCCCATTTGCCTGGTGACTTGCCAAGGATGGATGGCCCTTGTTTCGTCTCTGTTTCTGGTTATATACTCGATGGGTACGAGCAACAGTCATCGTATTTCTGTGTTGTCATTGTATTTGTTTGTATGCAATAATAGTACATTTCTGCCGTGTCACAGACATCTCTATTATCTTAAGATAGGTGAGTTACGCGTAACAAGGCTTAACTGAATTATTTCGGTCTACTTTATAAGAGTACAGAATATTATTTTTATTGTAAAATGTATTTACGAAGATATAGTATACGCCAAATGCTTGCGTCTCATTAGTTTAATGTTATTATAACGCGATCTTCATTTATCTAAACTTAATTGAAATAGGCAATACAATAACACAGCGTTTGCAATAATACGTATACCTGTCGCAATTCGAGTTACGTGATATAATTCTTAATAAGTATGCAAAATAATAAATATAATTAAGAATTATATCACGTAACTCGAATTGCGACAGATATGCGTATTGTCGTAAAATATTATTATTCAAAGTGGATTTGCCAATATCAGAATTATTTTAATCACAAAAAAGCCTATAGTAGTAAAGGTTAACTACATCGATTTTGCGTTAAACAATTATCATTGTGCTAGTTAATTACACGATTTTGAGATATTGTATAAAATTCATTTCAAACCTAGTTTCCCAAAAGTAATGGTTTTAAAAATAAGTGAGATTGGTGTGACACGGCAGATTTGTAATAAGGGCAAATAAGATATTACTTATGAGGGTCTACTAAAAGACCGAAGCCAAAGGCTGAGAGCTTTATTATCTCGAGTTTTGTATTTTTTTATCGTCTGTGGTACATACAGTGTGTTGTCATAACATTTGCGAGGAAACAAATACAATTTATGGTATAGTTCACAACTTTTTATGTTTTTATTTCGTTCTTCCATAGATAATACACCTCGAACTAAAATGTTTTAAAAAGCAAAACCGTATACAGCCATGTTGAATTGTAAAAAAAATTGCTAAATTTTTATACATAAAATAATTAAGGTCAAAAATTATAAGAAATTGTTAATAATAAGTATTTAAGTGGTATGTCGCCCAATTGCAGTTAAATTTCTGTTTAGATAACATTATACGCGAATGTTTTAATTTTGAACTTAAGTAACCTCCTTGCTTGAACTTGAACGTGATTATTCAAAAACATAAGTTGTTTAACTTTTGTAGGTGTTAACCGTTGCAATCGAAAACACTGCTTATTTTTTAACGTTAAAATGTACGTATAAAAAGCTTGCTTGTAAAAGCGCTTTTCACTTACACGATTTTTAGTTTGACGCTTAAAAAGTCGTTTAGAAAAGCATCTAAGTGCATAGAGTTTATGTTTAAAAAAGCTTGCAACGTTATATTGAATTAATTTGTTTAGAAAACATAGATGGCGCTACATGAAACTCAGGCACGTTGTAAAAAATGAAATTGTTGAGTAGATATAGAACTGACCAGTGACCAACGCTTACGCTTAAAATGAAAAGCGTGCTAATTTTAAAAAGCAGACTTTTTAAGTACTTTTCGTTTAAACGCCCACCTCTACTTATAATAACGAGGTTTTGCTTCGCCTCGCACGGGTTACCTCGTTATTAGCTATTGTACATTTTATTATTTAATAAAATTATTTAACACATCCAACTTACTCCTTTTTCCGCTGATAATTTCCAGATAAAGGACATCAAAATCCCAGTACGATTCCAAGGCGCCATCACCCATTACCAGGAGGATATCGCCATATTGAGAATGACTCAGGCATTCGAGTACAAAATCTACGTGAGACCAGTATGTCTCGACTTCGATGTTAACTTTGACAATACACAATTGCAGAGCGGGAAGTTGGGAAAAGTAAGTTCTTTTTAGAAAGTATCGGTATTGAGGTAAAGTATATTCATAAAAATACGATGGCAAACTTGCGACTAATTTATTATATTATACATGGTGACTTTTTATCACTAGCCAATTTTAGTATTACGATCTTTGATGAAAATGTAATATACTTGGTTGTTTGTTCTAGTATCACCTAGTACTAAAATGATGAGATATGTCCTCCTAAACTTTACCAAAAAACGGCCACGTTTTAAGCACACAACGCGATCGCATTTCGGCCTATGCAATCGTAACATGCTCTCCGCGCCTCCGCCACCCGCTATCGCACTCAATTATATATATATTTATAAACTTAATAACCTATAGCGTAACACTCACAATTGTTTAAAAAAGAAATATCTAAATAACATCTGCATTACGTATTTGTTTTTGGCTAGGAAAGAAATAACCAATTTTTCAACTTATTTTCATTTCTACACCACAGCAACTAGAATTATTTTCCACCCTTGAGTGTGTACTGTGCTCCTGGTGACTACCATTGTTCGGTTCAAATGGCAGTGGGCTGCGAGGATACGAAGTTCCGAGCGGTCTTCACTGTTCCGGGCTCGGTACTTGCTCGGATCCGGCTCGAAGGACCAAAGTTTTTGGTGATCTAGCTCTCGTAGGATCGTTAATGTTCGGTGGACTGTTGCTCTTCTCGCGATCAGGATCGTAAATGAAACACTTGTTCAACAGTTTACTGGCTACGTTCATTGCTCAAAATGTTCCTACTTATGTACTGAATCAAGTCTCTTATCTAGTAGAGGTGTCGGCGAATAGGCGGTCGGCGCGGTACGTGGGGCGCGTGGCGCGGGGGGCGGCGACGCCGGACGACGCTGTGTGCAGGGTGCGGGGAACGATGACGCGCTCTCGGTTGGGGCGCGGGGCGCGGAGTGTTCTCGTGTGTGGCTCGGTGTCCGTAACACATTTTTTTACAAAAATCATTACATTCGGCCATCCGACAACGTGCAGACTCCGGCAAAAAGCCAACAGACTTATAAACGACAATATTGTAAGGTACTATATCAATAAACCCAGGCGTTACAGTACAAGAGGTCAGCATACTTAAAATTAACAACAATTTAAAAGTACTATATGAATAATTACATTTGGCCAAACTGATATTTTAACCATATATATGCTATGTAATCATCATTAAACAGAGTGACAGTGTATTTTTGTATTGTGGTGTAGTAATAAATGATTTAGTTCTATTCTATTCTAAAATCTTTGTAAAGATTGGACGTAATTTCGAATTTACAAAGATGTAACAAATTCTGGACTGTAAATATAATTTAAACTTTACCCAGCTAGCATATCGTTCAAAGTTCAATACCCATTGAGGTCTTAGGTTTTCGCGATTGTTACACATAGGAAATTAAACTATTTTTTCAGATCTAAATAGCGTATACCTATTTATTTTTTCAAACAAAGACGCAAGGCGCTCACTACGAGGAAAAAATAACCTAAGCACGCGCTCAGAGAGGTAAGAACGTTGAGGAACGTTGCCCGCGCAGTGCAGTCGTGCGGAACCGAATGCTCGGGTTGTATTAGGATTGTAATGAAAGATTTGCTGAGCGCTTGCACTGTCGAGGATACACTCGGCGGTAGTAACTTATCCCGTAACCCCGCGCGAATAACTGAACCCTGCCCAAAGTAACGGCTGATAAACACCGAAACCCGATAAAATATAGAAAAGTTAGTTTTATACGTTAAAACGCACACCGTTAAACCGCGACACCATTAAAACCAGTATACAAGCCACTCCACCACGTAGGTCGTAAGTCTTGGACTTACTTGATACATGTCAGTGACTCACTGATGTCATTGAGGTTTATTACCTGTAGTTCCATGTACTCAGTTCCGCGTGGAACAATATTGTAAACTGAAAATGTCACATTTATTCGCATTATTTCTAAATATATTATATAAATATAAATGTAATTTCAATCTATTTTTACACGCGACTTTTCTTCCAACGAACGGAAATTCTGTCTAAACTAACCTTGCTTTAGATACCTATCTAGCTTATTACAGAATTATTTTTTTTAATTCTAATGTAAGTGTGCATTTGACCTCCATCTCACCTGATAGAAAGTGACGATGAGGTCGACGATGGAGCATGCACACCTTGATAATACCTATTCACTCTCGCCTTGAAAAGGTCCAAGTTATAACGTTCAAGGAACAAGTCTGCAGGCAGGGAATTCCACTCCATAGCCGTTCGCCATATAAATGTGGAAGCGTAACGCTTCGTGCGAATCTTTGGAATATCCACAACATAGGGTGGAAGCCAAGCCTACGCCTAGTCCCCGGATGATGGAAAGGGGAAGGCGGAATTAAATCGTGTAATTCCATCGCACACTCTCCGTGATATATCCTGTAAAATACCGATAGGCAGGCAACTTTACAGCGGTGGTCAAGGCTCTGCAGCTTCGCCTCTACTAATTCCGAGTCACCTATAAGCCTCTTGGCACGCTTATCATTTGAATCCAAGGTGGCCAGTTGATATGTAGCAGAGCCATCCCAAAGGTAGCAACAGTACTCCATACACGACCGGACTTGAACGTATTAAAAAATATTTTAAAACACGCACACGTCAACCCTTAGCACTCGGTCCGGCAAATTAAGCGTGTTTGCAGGACTTACCTCGAGTACCCTGCCGTTGCTTTGCGCAAGTAGGTACATTCGTTGCGCAACTGCATGGTTTGTAAAACTGTGATTATAATCGAAGATAACGGGGTTATCGTCAAAGATAACGGGGTGGCTACCGGAAATCTCTTCAACGTGTTAAATAATTTTTTTCTTATAGGTGGCAACTTGGAATGTACCAGGATTAAATATAAACAAGCCTCCAGCCCTGAAAGTGGTGGAATTGTTCTATATGGATATCACAGAGTGCCTAGCTAATGTACCTCCGGGTTTCAGGGAGTACATCACTAGTGACAAGATTTGCGCTGGATATAGTAATGGTGAGTGAGTAAAGAGAGTGTTGGTTTTTTGTAAAGTCCATTTTTTAAACAAGTTGCATTCCGTTTGAAGAAATGTTATAAGCAAAAATTATGAGTAGATAAATATCTACATATAAATTTAAAAGTATTAATTTTATATAAATTTAACGTGGTTAAAACCAACAAATATTAGTTAAAATCTGTCTTTTTTGAAGACGGCGTAAAATCGCATTTGCAGGGCTGTCGGTTTTCATAAAGTTTTAAACATAAGTATAGTTGATGTAGTCTGTTTTATGGATAGAATGAATGAATGAATGAAATATTCTTTATTGCACATTACATTACAATTAAAATACAATACAATAGCTTAAGTTTAATAGTAGTAGTAAGTTAATGGACAACAGGCGGTCTTATTGCTTTGTAGCAATTTCTTCCAGGCAACCTTAGGATAGACATTTTTGATATGCAAAAAGGAGTGCAACCAAAGAATATCATCATAAGTACACTACATAATAAGTAATAAGAAAAATATATACATATACGTAGATA
>NW_020653777.1:886200-898923 GCF_003589595.1 Hyposmocoma kahamanoa
GGCAAACTAGGGATGAATTCGGTTTCGTGCACTTTCCTATAAACGAATTCAATAAAACTTGGCAAATAGATGTGATTCCACGAACTTTTCATGTCGGTTTTTTTAGTACTCTGTAGGTACTGATATCATTTTTCTTCAATAGTTTAATTTTTCTGACATTTCGACTCGTCCGAAGAACAGAGTCGGATGTGATTAGATAGCGAAAAGAGAATATATAAGTACGTTACGAGAATAATTTCGTTATTCTATCTATAAGTAAAAGTGCCTATGTAAAAGTGTTTTGAGAATTTATATATCTTATTTCGTTTCGGAAATATAAACTCGAAATAAAAAATTGAGAAAAAGTAGTCTAGCACATAGATCTTTGTTCTTCGGATGAGTCGATTTGTTCGCGGGAAATCATTAAGTATATCTTTGCGATAGCCATTTTGAAAGCCTTTTCCAACTAAGCTAATCAGCAAAATACTTTTCTTTTGTTTTTAGGTACAGGTCCAGCCCTATGCAAAGGTGACAGCGGCGGCGGCCTAGTGTTCCCCAATATAGAGAGTGGCGTAGAACGCTTTTACCTTCGCGGTATAATGTCCGTAGCACCAATCAATGAAAACAACGGTTGCAGCACTTTGAGTGGCTTCACGCAGATTTTAAAGCACGAACATTTTATTAGGGAACATGCTCTAGACATCATATGATTTCAACTAGGTAACCCTTCTTTTAAGGAAAGTTCTAGTTATATCGACAGACATGATACTGCTTAGAATGTAATGTAAATTTTTTGTTGTTTATGGGTCGCCCCATATTGCCGCCAGGCAGGCCGCGACGTGGCGATGCGTCAAAACGCTTTTTTTGTTGGAAAGGGGGTACTTCCATAGTGGTCCCACTTTATTTTGAAGAAAATCATCCACCTTTAATGGTGGCTGTTCACGCATGAAGATTCATTTTTATAAATAGCGCCTAACTTTAATTTAGGAGCAATTATTTTAATGATTGATTTTGCTATTTCTCCAATTGAAGGCGTTTTCTCTCAATATACTTTGAGTAGTGAGAACCGATTATTATTATCTCCAGTGTCAAGTCCTGTATAGTGGCGAACTAGGGGATATTTCAATAAAACTTAGCAAATAGATATAATTCCACGTACTTTTGAGGTCGGTTTTTTAGTACTCTGTACTGAGATTATATATTATAATTATAACAAACTAGTGGAGTAACTTCACAAAAAATAATTGAATATCAATTCATTAAAAATTTAATTAAATTGTATACATTATTCAGTAGAAAATATGTTCTATATTATATTGTATTTTGTAAACTGAGTTCAGTGCAATTTGACGCCGCCAGGTGCCGCTTGCTGCATCTTATTTCACGGCGTTTGTTTATAGAAATGTAAACTTATCTTGTAGAAGTGAAAGTTTATGTTGCACCGCAATTCGCAGCCTTTTGTCTCCTGGCTACGGCGATTTGAAGCAACCCTGAAGCGCAGTATTCTTTAGCGAAATTGTCGATCATGTGAGCCAACATATCATCCGATATGTTTGATATGAAGTCATCAAACAAATCTTATTAGTTGCCACCGACAATACGTTCTCTAATCGATGTGGCCTTTCACAAATGAATAAACAATGATCAAGTGTAATCAAAAGCATTTTGAAATAAATGTATTCATTTCGTCATAATGCAAATAAACCATGTAGTAAATATAAAGCGTTTTGTAATAAGGACTTGTCTGTCTGTTTATTTTTTGAGTCATATGTTTGTATTAATTAAAAATATTATCACGATATCAGATTTTACTCTCCTCTTTACCTTATTTACCTAGGTACAGGGACATATCACGTTTGACATTGGGCGTTGAACCAATGTTATCGCTACTGGCTATTTATTATGGCGTCATAAGCTCAACTTACACTGGCGCTGAGTCGAAGCGTCGCGACGCGTCATGTTTTTCGCCTATAGTATATTCATGTCTATTTTCCCATTACTAAGGTACGTGGCAGCGAGCGCCTACATTTTAATGAGCGCTTCCTGATTGGCGCGGTTTAGACAGGAGCGGGTAGGGATCGTTTCGTACCACGTTAATCACAAAGTGCACATTGAAATATAGGCGCTTGGTAAGCTGTCGGTACTGCGTATACCGAGCGTACCGATACGGCGGTGCTAGCACACCGACAAGTCAACAAACGGCCTAAGTTTTAGAGCATGTAACATGGGAGATAATAATTTAAAAAATAATAATATTTTTTATGTTACTGAACGAAAACGATAGAGCCAAAAAAGGTTTTTGTTCGCCGTTGTGCAATAATTTTAAATTTCGTTTTTCTATAACTGGCTTTTAGCTTTACAAGTTTATTTTATAATTCACTTTACGTAAAACTTTAAAATTTCTAAATGCAGGACATAAATATGAGCCTTTGAAATTATATTTTTCCAATTTTTTATATTTTTCCACTATTTGAAATTCGGAAAATTACCCAACTAGCTGCTATATACGTCATAGATACAACACTACATCGACTTGTCAAATAAATATCGAATGAAAAAAGATTTGGCTTGATTAATTTAACTCCGATGCCGTAAAACAGATTACAAAAAAAATTGAAATTAGGGATGGCAACTGATAAAAATTTATCGATATATATATTGCATCGATATTTACAAACAGTATCGAAATTGATGGAGATAAATATATCGATATTCCGATATGTTAATATATTTCCCAAAGCCAGTAGTCACCTAAAAATGTTCCCAATCTATATCTACTAAGTATACATAAAGTAAAAATTGGGAAGTTAAAGCCACGTCGGAATGTACTTGAATTACATTATAGGCTTGAACAAGTTGAAGATTAAAAAAAATATTTAAAATCATATAAACGTACTTACTGTTAACCGACGAGCGTGTATAAGTATTGATACGTGTTAATGAAGCGAAATGTATCAAGTTCGTAGCTAGTGAAGAGCAGTAGTCCCTGCCTACCCCGGTAGGAAAAAAAATTAATGTCTGGCCTAAATTGATTTTTGATCACCGGTTTTTGTCACAAGCAGCACGAGATCTTACTTCTGGAGAACGTTGTCGTCTACGTCCACAGATATATATCTAGATAGACGCCGCAAGTGTACGTACTTCGCGTGCACAGAGTAAGTGAAATTCACTTACTTGCCGCTGCTACACTTCAGAACGCGCCCGACCGTTATCGTAAATAAGCACCAGTCGAAAACGCGAAAAATGCATAATTGTGCCAATAAAAACTGCAAAAGCACCATAACTGTGAGTAAACGGGTAAACAGGGACGTTTCTTTCCACTGCAAGATTTATTTTAAAAACAATTATTTTGGTTTTGTAGGAATTTAGAGAAAACAAATATAC
The DNA here is from genome assembly GCF_003589595.1 of Hyposmocoma kahamanoa. Taxonomy (NCBI): domain Eukaryota; kingdom Metazoa; phylum Arthropoda; class Insecta; order Lepidoptera; family Cosmopterigidae; genus Hyposmocoma; species Hyposmocoma kahamanoa. The sequence continues at coordinate 889,564 of NW_020653777.1, forward strand.
AACCAAGTGTATGTCTCATTTGTAATACATTGCCACTTTTACTTGGTGCGATATATTTGTGATCCTTGTTAATACGCCATGAATATCGAACGAACGCACTTTTGTATAATGCATTTAGTGATGTATACGTTAGGCAACTCTGTTCTCGATTCTGATCGATTTTGAAAACAAAGGGACGAAAATTATTATGACCTTATCAATATTATAAAAATATTCTATAACTCTTTTGTTTATAATATATATTAACGTTTCGGTTTTTTTTTCATTTTTGTAGTATCTATTATCAGTAGTATCTGTAATTTCGATAATTTATGCAGCACGTTGCCTCGAATGTCCGAATATAGTGAGCACATAATTACATACATCGCCAGACATGTCGTACGAGTAATACAAAAAAATATATAATGCAAAGAATTAGCAGTGAGCTGTCTTTACAAAAACCTGGAGTTGGTCCTATGTATGAGTTCGTTGCTTTCGAGGACGAAGGTGGTCTAGTTTATTCCACCTAAGATGCTATCCAAATATGCAGAGTAGCAGAGTTAGAAATCCCAAAAACAATAAACAAATCACAAAAATCTGACAAGAAGCCGTCATTAAGTAAACTTTTCTGATTAATAAGATTTTACCATATTTTGTCAGCAGTAACATTTTCATTTGTCTTGCCATTCATCAATTTCATCAATTATCAATAAGATCTATTACAAAAAGATGTTATATAATAAGCTCATTTTATTGGAAGGACAATAATTTCAATATTTGAAGTCGATTAAAAATTAAAGTCTTAATTGTTTTAACAAATCAAATTTTTTTTAAAACAAGTAAAATAAAGGACTTAACTGTCTTATTCTAGTGTTTTTCTACTATATTATTATTACGCGTACTTGTAATCAACAAATACTTGAACAAAAATTATGTTTAGAATCGATTAATTGAATGGAATTCGCATGCCTTGCGCGTATTCCGTGCAATCAATCGATTTAGAGCGAGCGGAAGGAGGTTTCCATCACTAAATAGCTCTTTTGACGTCATAGTGGGTACAAAAAATGTGGCACGCTTGGTTTTCATACAAATTGCTGTACTTGCGGCGTCTATCTAGATATATCTCTGTGTCTACGCCTATGTTCTAAGCGAATATCACTACTTATTTTCGATATAGCACTTGACACCGCAATTGCCAAACTCTTCACTAATTTCAACTCAACTTTGTTTGATACACTATAAGTATAAACCAAGTCCAGTATAAGCTTAAAAAAATCATGCTTATTGTTATACTTACTAAAAGAATAACATTTTGATATAATTACTACCTATAAAAAAATTAAAGGTTTTTACTGAGTTGATCTTATAAATTAGAAAGTAATCCAAAAACATACCGGACACTATATTCTGAAGGACATTCGAATCTTATGGTGTCAATGAAGTGAACCGTTAATACGTGTTACTACTACTATATGTCACTTCTCTTCTCGGTATTTTTTACTTGCTTTGACAGAGAGGACTACCTATGCATGGCGCCTCTCATGCTGTGTGCTCTAAAGGCGGCTTCTCGCGGTCCATCACGGGCTACACCTCGTCGATTTGTATGGGCATTCAATGCGATCCTGCGCCGTCACGTGGCAGCACTCTTTATCACGGCGCTTCGGTGCGAGCTCGCGCAACGCGGTCCGTAACAGCACGGCTATGGGGAGTCAGCTTAAAATGTATTGATGCCAAAGCTTTGTTCTGGACAGTAATCATAGCATATTTACAGCAGAGGCATATGCAGTCTTAGAAGCCCTCAAACAAATTACATAAGTAAATAATTATAAATATTTTCTTATTTTAACGCTCTCTTCTTTGACTTCGAAATAAATGGACGACGGATCTAATACAAAAACCACGAAAAAAATGTCCCAAGTCAACCTATTTAAACGTAGTGACATGCAAAGGAATATGAAAAAGCTAAAACGTAGAATTTAAACTGTAATGTCATCGCAGTACTGTCTAATTTTGCTTGCTTCGCTGTCAGTCGAACAAACAAAGACTAAAGCCAGAATGACGCTCTGTATACGATTTTAACGCCCTATAAGTTCGGACACTTTTTAGCGCGGACCCGACGTCCATATAATTGTAAGTCAATGGCTCTCTTAGTTTAGTTATAATCTCGAAAACTGCAATACACATTTTGAAACGAATTATATCTTGTATAATACTATCATATTTAATTCGAAGCAAAAAAAAAAAATGAAGTGTCCTTTACGTGGGTTCCTTCTCATAAAATATTTCTGGGAATGATATAGCTTAAAGGACTGCATTTGTAAGGATAACTTCCTTAAATGAACAGCTCGTTACCTATACCACCTACACCATTTACCGATAGTTATACGGATATAAGCAATGATATGACAATATTATGGAAAAGTTTCTGGAAGAAACAACGAAATACCTACTAAGCCGTGGTAGTCCAAACTGAATACTGCTAGCCGTAGCTATATTGTCACAATGAATTGACTACGTTTTGGCCACCACAGAACTCCACCTCACTTAAGAAGACTCAATTTAATTGAAACAAGTTTTGTTTTTTTTCATAATGAATGGCTTGTGAGACTACTTAGCCTCAATTCTGCCAGTGTCCGTTTTCTAATTTCATAAACGTTATGGTTGAAACAAGTTCATGCCCACATTGTAACGCTCCAGTTGGTGACATTGAACATTTGATTTTTTATTGCTGTCAGTTCAAAATTCAACGTCTTTTACTAACAAGTGAATTAAGTTACTTATGTGAAAGTGAAAATAAATAATGTCTCTCGCCGCTTAAAAGACTATTTAAAAAACCCAAACATCTTTTTGCCATTGTATAAGTACGTTAAAAACACAATAGAAAATATTTAATGAAACGCATTTGGTTTTCGAAATTCGTGAAATACGTGCTCTATTTGTAAATGTTTATTGCATAAGAATTAATGTTCTCCAGAAAGGTATATTTATATTAATTGATAGTCCGACACTTCTGTGGGCCACACCATTGGGCCTATCCCACCCCAGCAAGAGGCAGGGTTCGCAGCTGAGTTGGAGAAAAGATTAAGTAGTAAAAAATATCAAAATTGATACTAAAAAAACATAATTTTTGACATATCTAAAAATATCGACAATATATATCGATTATTTCATGAAAAAATATCGCTATTTTGATATATCGATACTTTTTACACATCCCTAATTAAAATGTCAGATGGTAAAAAGCCGCATTTTCCCGCTGTGAGAATTTGTTTTTACAAGTTTTTAAATAAATAATTCGCTTCATACAATAATAATGTCTTCGGTTGATTTGAGCAATTTCTTAAAGGCTTTAGAAGCTGTGAAACAAGACTATACGTGTCCTGTTTGCAAGGAATTGTGTAAAGACCCCGTGACATTGAGCAAATGTTTTCACATTGTTTGTAGAGCACATTTCGAGGGTTTGAAGGTGTGTCCATCTTGTAATATTGACTTGGAAGGCTGCAACATGACCTATGATGACCGTTTAGGACCCTGTATTGACTCTACTAGGCAACTTGACACTATGTTCGAGAAGTACAAATTCGAAATCACGCGAGACGAAAATTTTGTTCCCAGTGCTAGTAAACGTAGTAAATTGAAGAATGATAATGAGAAACCAGACGATCCTTCATCTAAACAGGATATTTTAGTTGAATTACGGAAAAAATCTGCTCAAAAAGAAGTAAACAAAGCTGCTCCTCTTAAAGAAGCTTCTAATAATAGAAGAAAGAGAAAAGGCACTCCAGTGGAAAAATGTAAGGCTAAATCAAACGAAGTAGCTAAAAAACAAGATGTGGAGTCAAGAACACGATCTGAGAACATCGACATGTCGTTCACGTCTAATACGAGTTTGAAAACTAACAAAATTGAAAAACGTAACAATAAAGGTGAAACTGTGTTACATGTATCATGTCGTCTTGGGAAAATTGATAAGGTAACCGAATTACTCAACCAAGGAGCCAATACAAATACAAAAGACAACGCTGGATGGACACCATTGCATGAAGTTGTCCAAAATGGACGACTAGACTTAGTTAAATTGCTATTGCAGTTTAACACGTTGATAAATGTGCCGGGACAGGGTAACGAAACCCCTTTACACGAAGCCGTTAGATACGGACACTTGGAAATAGCAGAGGAACTGGTTAAGAATGGTGCTGATGTTAATGCAAAGAATGTTAAAGGTGAAACCCCTTTGCAGTTGGCTTCCGATAAAATGAAATATGTGTTAGAGCAGGCAGCGGAAAATATAATTCAAACTCAAGGCATAAATGTCACAATTATGTCTGAAATGCATATTGAGCATGATTATGAAGATATTAGAATTTACAGTATTTCCCAAAAGAACTCTACTCTTAATAGTCTTAAGACGTTGGCCAAGGCACATAGTAACTTGCACATTGAAGCGAAGTTTAACAAGAAAGTTACCCATTTACTCGTCGATGCTGACAGAGATGGCGTCTGTCAAACAAGCAATGAGGTATTGCAAGCGATTGTCAGTTCCTTATGGATTATCAGTTCCGATTGGATTGAAAAATCTACAGCAGAGAAGTTGGAACCTTTTGACAAGTATGAAGTTACTGGAGTCGGTACAACTACTTATAAGGGACCAAAGAATTCAAGATATAATAAATACAAACAACATCCAGGAATTTTTGACGGATGCCATTTCTACTTTCACAATTTTAATATTAAATATGAAGTATCAAAAACTGTTGTACTGACAAAACAGATCTTGACTAAATTGGTAACGGATGCAGGTGGAGTTGTGCTCAGAAGAGTTCCGAATCCGGAATCTATTCCAGATTCTGAGAAACTTGTTCCGTACCATGCTAAAAAGGATGGGAAATTGGTGAATTGTTCGCATTATATTATTTTTAAAGATTTGTATGAACCTATGTATAATATGCAGCATTTGAAGGCTTTGCCTATTGGATGGCTCATTGAATGTATTGAGAAGTATGAATTGTGTGAGCCGTGGTAAAGATTTTATAATTGCTTTTAGAAATCAGTAACAAAAGGCCTGTTCTGAAGAGTGTAACAAGTTTATTTCAATTAGTTTTTGTAACACTTGAACATCAATGTCTGTTTTGTAATGTCTATCTTTTTTTCCTTGATGTAATAATTGCGCATTTAATCTCACTTTATGGAAAGTGACGATTAGGTTGACAATGGAGCATGCACATATTTAGGAGGGCACTTTGAAATTAGGCACGTCACTACTAATTTTCATACAAACCATACATATATAACATAATTTTCAGAACCATATTGCAATGCCCCGTTTGCAGTCATAAAGAGAACTCAAAATTACTCAAACACTGTATTTTTGTAAATAGTATTTTTTGTACAGTACAGCATTTTTTGTTCCGGATACTTTTCGAGATTCGGGGCATCATCTAAGTAATTACATCAAAAAATGTTTTAAATGATAACTTTTTGTCCCAAAAATATCCAGGACAAAGAGTCGTAAGGTAGTTTCCACTTTTTGTCTCTGTCCTTCGATGTTAATGTAAATTCACTGCTTGTAACCCTCTATCCTAAAAAGATGTCATTTTGTAAATGTGGCCGTATGTCAAGTATAATTTTATTGTAATCTTTAATTTAATTTAAAAAAAGAAGTAAACTTTATTGTTTACGCAATTAAAATACATAATTTAAGTCTTCTTCTTTGTTTATCTTTCCTTATAAGGAATATTTTTGTTAACGTAATAAAATTACGCTCTTTAAACCTGTGCCTCTACCTTGAGGTTAGTGACGGTTAATGCTAGCGACTGCTTAAAATGTCTGTATACAAAATGTTGCTTCTGGTGACCATACAAAATTGTGAAGTAATTTACGCGATCGCTAGCGACTTCTATCATAGTAAACTGGTGGTAGAGGCACTGTTATTTGTGGAACATTTTTTGTTTCTTGAAAATAAATTCGTACTTTCAATTATTAAAAATATGTTTTTTAAGTAGGTTCTTTCAGGAATGTTCTGTTTACCCAACATAAATGTTACCTACGTTTTTTTCTTTACCTAACAACAATACGTTCTTCAAGGAATGTCTTTTGTTTACTCAATAAAAACACATAAATATAGACGACTTTTTTATTTTAAAGTGCCAGTACACATTGAAAATCACATTTTTAATGCTTTAGCCATTGACTTACAAATAAATGGACGACGGGTCTAATACAAAAACCGCGAAAAAAATGTCCCAAGTCAACCTATTTAAACGTAGTGACATGTAAAGGAATATGAAAAAGCTAAAACGTTGAATTTAAATTGTAATGTCATCGCAGTACTGTCTAATTTTGCTTGCTTCGCTGTCAGTCGAGCAAACGAAGACTAAAGCGTGAATGACGCTCTGTACACGATTTTAACGCCCTATAAGTTCGGACACTTTTTAGCGCGGACCCGACGTCCATATAATTGTAAGTCAACGGCTTTAGCACATATGTATTTGTCTAAAATTGAGTATTTTTGATTAATTCACTAGTAAGATTCGAACTCCACTTATCAGCACTGTCCAACATTGCCTCTTTACTACACACCTGTTTTATATGGAGTAGCTTCAAGGCTGCCGGTGAATTCTCAAATTTTGCTACTAGAACCGACTAATTCACGACTTTTTCTGTCGTGACACGACTGTTTCTGTCTTATTCAGAAATGTCATATTAATTTAGACTATTTGTAATAAACAATAGTCGGAAAAAGGTGTTCCATATATAGATATAGCTACAAGGAGCGACATAGAGTTGTTAAAACCACCAAATATTAAATTAATTTTTCGAATTCCAGATTTCCGGAAATGGTTTTACTGCATCGTAAGACAAAACTACTGACCTAGGAAGTCCAGTTGGATTTTAAAGTAATTCTAATGGTGCTGACGGTCAACCGTGACCATGGGACCTGTAAAGGGCCCGAAACGTCGGTTTGTTTGAAAAAACAAATATACGCGATTTAATCCGGAAAAATAGTTTAATTTCCTATATTATGTATTAGTTAAATGAAAATTATAATAAAATTCCACAGTGTTCAACAATTGAAAGACGCACTTGCAGCTATTTTCAATGGAATCCATCCGAGTAAAATTTCAGCCGCTACTTGCTCTTTGCGGAAGAGAGCGAATCGATGCATCCGTCACGGCGGCAATCAATTAGAGCTCTCACTTTCATATATTTTTTATGTTATTTTGCTTTTTGTTATTGTTTGTATTTTGAAATACATAATACGTTGTCAATTTGTTAGTTTCCTTAACCTAGAATAACTAATTACTAAATATGTCCCACAAAATGTACGGTAAAAAGTTTTTTGCGATTTCTGACATTTCAAATACTCTTACCTCAGAGACTATTGAGACCGGATCGAATGGCATAAAAAAAGTTTTATAAATTGCCTTTTATCTTGCTGACTGTACCATTTTTTGAAAATCTGTGAATGCCAATCAAAACATCTTCAAAATTCATGGATAGTCTTCTAGAACCGTTTTCCTGTAACTACAACGATTAAGGTACACCCTGTATACTGCGCGAGCATGCCCGCGTAGGGTCCATCTAAGTCATGTCCTAACCCCAGATCAGCCCGTTTGCATGGACATCATCCGGTTCTCTGTAAGGCTAGTGCCTTAACTGACCCGCCCAGCACTACTGCACCCTCCCTATTTTCCAAATAGATACCGGAGCTGTAGGCACGCTCACTTCCCACCGCGCTAACGATTCAAGTCAAGGCTGAGTCGACTCTAAGTCGACTACCAAATCTCCTCATTGGTCGTGGAACTGTAAGGCACGCTTACCTACTTCCCAACGCCGAATGAACGGCGTCTCCAGTTCCCAAATTTCTACGGGGCCGGAGGGACCGGAGGATGTCTAGCTAAACTAAATATAGTATACATAGTATACAATTATTTCAATGCAAAATAACAAAAGAATGAAGCCACACGGCGCAGTGCCTCCACACCTGTAGCTTGTGCCGCCACGGCAATGGAAAGTGTGATTTTGGGTCTAATTATATGGCATATTCTAACGAACGGCAGACACGTGTTAAGCGGCTCTACTCTTTTGTTACTTTGCATTCACAGAAACATTCACTGTATTTTCAGCTACGAGTAATTTATCTTGTAGAGCAGAGGTTCCCAGACTTTTTTTCCCATAGACCACTTTCAAAATTTAGCTGGTTCCGGTGGACCCCCCTGAAGCTACATTTCTACTATATACCATATCCATATTTTTTTTTCACGCCAACGTAGACCCCCGTCGAGTCTTCCTTGGACCCCTGGGAGTCCACCTGGACCACTTTGGGAACTAAGGTTGTAGAGGATAAACTTATGTTACATTGCTCGTTTTCATGCATCACCGCGTCGCAGCCCGGCTGCGGCAATATGGAGCGTTAGTCAACAAAAATTTGACATTACTACAGTCTAAGTTTATTACATATATGTAATAATAACGCATAGAATGATAGTGTCATATCAAACGAACTGTCACAAGAGAGGCAAAAATCAAATTCTTGAAGGCTAGTTTTAGAAGTAGGTTAATATTCGGTTTTAGTGAATATTTATATAACAATACAAGTTGAAACGCGCTACTTCCTTGTGGAATGTGATGTTAGTATCTATTCTATGTTTGTCTGGCGTATTTTTACACTCATTTACCGCACATTTCGTCATTTTTAGCTAAAATTCTAGAGCTGTTATAAGACACAATATCCTTGTGATTATAGTGTTTTGAAAGATAATTCTTGACTGCTAGTTTACATGTCTGTTTTTAGGGTAATGGCTTTGGTTGATTCCGCGTACGAGAGTGTTGAATCAATCACCTTGGCAATTGAGGATATACACTGATTAAGGGTGGTTACACACGGCTACTTTGAGCAGCGATACAAACGCACTTGCGATTTATACGACTGCATCGATGCAAACGCGCGATGGCATCGATACAAACGCGCGATTGCATCGATGCAATCGCTTATGAACAGTGGTCGGACAAAGGTGTTCCACATATAGTGTTGTCTCTCGCTAGGACTGATAGCTGTAAAGGTACTAACTGGGTGACAAATCTTTCATAGATTTCTCATAAATAGCGCTACGACTAAAAAGCCGTTGAAAAACCAAATACAAAGACACGGCGCAAGCACTTAGAAAAATTCGTGAGTTCCGCTGGTTCGTTCCGTGGCTTAGTTGGTATAGCGTCTGGCACGGTATGCTAGAAGACGTCGGTTCGAATCCGGCCGGATCGAAGGATTTTTTTCTGTGTGAGTGTTCGATCTTTGTATTAATAATTAAAATCAATAGGCACTTTATATATACCAATCATTGACTTACAATTATATGGACGTCGGGTCCGCGCTAAAAAGTG
>NW_020653777.1:998923-1016004 GCF_003589595.1 Hyposmocoma kahamanoa
GACCGACAATTGCGCTGGCCTCGGCTTGCATTATGTATTATTTATGCCTTAGGGAGGCTTGTATAGTACAAAGCCGTAATAATATTGCACATTCAGTTTAAAAAAAAACGATCGGCTGCCCTCGGCTTTGTAGAGTCGTCTTTTGTAACCGACTTTAAAAAAATGGACGTGGTTATACGTTCGGCTGTATGTATGTTTTCAGATATAGTCGTCAATTGTGGACCGATTTTGAAAAATCTTTTTTTGTTTGAAAGGGTGCACTCTCGTGGTGGTTCCATTGTCACCAAGTCAGATTCTGATGAGGGGATCCCATGAAAATCAAAGGAAATCCTCCAATTTTACAGGCATGTCCGTGTATTCACCAATTTCTCCGTCAAATTGCGGATCGATTTTGAAAATTCTTCTTTGGTTTGAAAGGGTATTTATCTCGAGGTGGTCCTTGATGCTGCTCTGGGTTCGTTTCGGCTACCACAAACTACTAATTATAATATTAGAAATTTAATATACTTACTTGTCTGTTTCAGATTGCCATGAAAATGTCTGGCAAAACAGGCAAGACGTCAAAAATAGCTGCTGGAGTGCTTTTTACTGTGAACCTTGTTGTCATGGTGAGTAAGTTTCTATTTATAGTCAGAAAACTGTACAAAGAGTGTCACCACACCTATCGACTTAGTGACGTCCTTTTTTTTAATTGATGATTTTTTATAACATGTCGTGCACTGGTGGTAAGCCTATCCATAACAGTTGCAGTGCCATTCAGAGCTTTAAATCGAAAAGATTTGACTGGCGCTGCCAATCTGCCCGTCGCCCTGAGACATAAGTTGACAAGTCCCATGTGCCTGTAATAAAATTTGCAGCAGAAATAGGTAAGGTGGCAGCACTTCTTAGGACGAACTGTTTCACAAGGAGCTTTAGTGCTACTAAAATCCGTGGTCAAGTGGTTTGCACACCTGTTTTCACGGTGTCACCATCTCTGATGTCCAGGGTTCGATCCCCAGACGGGTTAATGTAGAAAGCTAGCTTTTCTATATTGTCTCGGTTCTGGGTGCTTGTGGCACCTTCGTTGTTTCCGATTTCGCTTTTAAATTTTTATTGAATTGATATTCAATTACTTTTTTTGTGAAATTACTCCACTATAGTTTGTCTTAATTATTAATACAAAGATCGAACAGTTAGAAAAAATCCTTCGATCGGGCCGGATCCGTACCGACGTCTTCTAGTAAACCGTGACAGTCGCTATGTCAACTAAGAAGGAATTTTTTTCTAATTGCTCGATATTTGTATTAATAATTATAACAAACTAGTGGAGTAATTTCACATAAAAATAATTGAATATCAATTCAACTTTATTACTGTTAAAAATTTTATGAAAACTACAACCCGGCAAATGTCATTTTTACTCCGTCTTCAAAATAGACAGACTATAATGTCAGTACAGAGTACTAAAAAAACCGACCTCAAAAGTACGTGGAATTACGTCAATTTGCTAAGTTTTATTGAAATATCCCCTAGTTCGCCACTATACAGGACTTGACACTGGAGATAATAAAAATTGGTTCTGACTACTCAAAGTATATTGAGAGAAAAACGCCTTGAATTGAAGAAATAGCAAAATCAACCATTAAAATAATTGTTCCTAAACTAAAGTTAGGCACTATTTATAAAAATAAACCTTCATGCGTGAACAGCCACCCTTAAAGGTGGATGATTTTCTTCATAAAGAAATGGAACCACTATGGAAGTACCCCCTTTCCAACAAAAAAAGAATCATGAAAATCGGTTCACAAATACCGGAGTTATCGCGTAACATACATACAAAACAAAAAGAACATACAGTCGAATTGAGAACCTCCTCCTTTTTTGAAGTCGGTTAAAAATAGCCTATAAGAATGGAAACCTGCTTTTGAAATAGTCTAAAAAGTCGCATTTTTCAAGAGATTTTTCGACTCAGAGTCTCGATTTACAGCCCTACTTTTAACTCAATTACCCATCATAAGTTATACATTAATAAACACCAATGATTATATACAAATTACAGTGTAGAAATGTCCAAAATGCTGTATATCAAGGACAAGGCTGACCGAATTAAAGCCTTGGTATCTTCAAGGCCTCGTGACCTAGATGAATAATTGCTACCTAGACTTAATGAAAACCTTCAACTAGAGTGTTCATGAACTTTCAGCCTTTATTCTTAGATTTCAGTATGTTGTTTTATGTTGTAAAAAGTACAAGAGGGTAAGTGATGTCGAAAACTAGGCTTCGGACGAAAGAAAGGCAAAAGCGGAAATTTCTAAATTCGTAATTAACATTTTTCTACGTATGTAAGTTTAAATATTTGTAGGTTTTTCGGATAAAAAGAATAGTTAAAAAATCATAAACATTTATTCATAATTTCATGTCAATTTAGTACCTTATATGTCAATGAAAATGTTAACTAAACAAATGTATTGAAGTGCTTTATAAACTGCCTCGGTGGCCGAACGGTCACCATGCCGGACTCCGACGCAGAGGTCCCAGATTCGATTCCCGGGCCGGGAGATATATTTTTAAGGCCTACAATTATTTATCTCGTGAGCTTGGGTGTTATTTGTGGTTGTCTATGTGTGTGTCCATGGCACCCACCTCACAGGGTGTCCCTAGCGGGGCTATGTTGGCTGAAACTGACATTAAAGAAAATAATATTATTTAAAATTAAAAAAATCCGATAAAATAAAAAAAGAGCGCTGTATTAGCCAAATTTTTTACCTGAAGCGAAAGGAAGACGCTCGGAGCGCTAGTGATGTCGTCGGATAGGTGATTGTATACGCGATGGCTCATTGCATGAATGGTCCGCGTCGCCTTCTCAAGCCGGTGAAGATCGCCGCGGAGACGGCTTCCGTATCGCAGTGTGTACTGCTCATTGTCGCATCTCTGTGCGAACTGATACAAATGATTACGAGCATACATGGCTATCTGAAGAAACAGCAGACAGGGAAGCGTCAGTATCCCTAAGGACGCAAAGTACGACCGTGTTCACTTATTATAGCAGTAGAGCTCCTTGTGAGAGAGTTCGTCCGGAGTACTGCCACCACATACTTACATTATATTCACATCGCACTATCAATATAATAGTGTATTAACTCAAAAATTGTATTTATTCAGAAGAGATGAAAAAGTAATTACTCACTATTGTATGTACTGGTTAAAGTTTAAACAATTAACTGTTGTTTATGTATTGCAGACATTTAAACAACCCCTTTGACGTAGGTGGGTACAGTAATCTCACAGCATTATAGCGCAATCTTTTTGATAAACGAAATAAACATTAAACTAAATAAAGAGAAATAATTTTTAAACAAGAGAAATTGTAACTATTACTATTAATAATAATATTTTAAATATTTTATTACCATAATAAATTTTTGTATATACTAACAACAATAACTAACAATATTAGTACTTGATCGAATTCTTCAACCTGTTTATACATTGCTTTACATTTTTACATGTTAATATTGTCTGTATAAGGTGTTTAGGTAAAGTGTTTAGCGTATCCGGGAGCACGTAACCTCTTGTTCTTTGCTCATATACATTTATATATTTCGGTAAATTGTAAGTCAGTAAGTACGATAAACTACGCAAATTAGAAGGTCTCCTTTTTTGTTCCAAGTCATGAATTAGTGTGAAGCTTTCACAAATAGTTAGCATTCTTATTTTATCAAATAAAATTAGAACTTTACAGCTACCAAATAATTGTGCGTAGTCATCCTTGTACATGTTTTTAATTTTAACAAGTACAATTATTTTAAGTAGTGTTGTTTGTAGGTTGTATATATCTTCTAAGTAAGTATTTTAGGTACCTCCGTAGCTGTTCAACACGTATATATATATATAAAGTAAGGACTGTTTTGTCCAAACTGTTTAGTTGTTTCTTATAATATTTTAACGACTGTTTTATTGACGTGCAGAGAATCAAATTTTAATTTCATTACGCTTGAATTTCACATATTTTGGGTTATAACACTATTGTAATAACAGTGCAATATATACATACACCCACATACATACATATACGTACAATACTCGTTGATATCCAATTACTTTGAATAATAATTATAAACACAATAGTAATCAGAAGGAACAACTATTCAATATGATAGAAACTTCACGCTTATACCTGTACAGAAGGGTACTAAAGATATCCACGACCTGTAGCTCGAGTGTAAGTTTTTCATCATGGCAAACGTAACGAACGCGTTTGCGTTAAAATCGTAATTAGTATGGGAACATGAACAGTGCCTCTGGCGGTACTGGATTCAATAATTATAATTGCTACACTTCCTATAAACTGGAGAGCGTTTGCCGATATTGGTACGACAAAATGGGCGGGAGAAAAGGACTTTATACCTAGGTGTAGTTACGAACGGGTACTTCTAGCTTTTAGACTATTGAAGTCAGTGTGCCCTTTGAACATGCTGTATATTCGACAATTATTAAGATATACATATTTCCAAAAAAAAAAATAGATTGGCCTTTATTTCTTGATCCCGAATATATATGAAACTCAACTGTGATAAAAATTAGAGATGCGTCGAGCACAATTTTTACCGAGTAACCGAGTACCGAATATTACTCGGTGTAACATACTCGGCCGAGTTACTCGGCTCATTATAACCGGAACTCGATGATCGTAAATGTCCCATTGCTCTAGAATTAGACCGATATGTCAATGAAACTTTATTGTCGCGGGAGCAGAGTCCTTTCCAATTGTGGGCAGGGCATAAAACAAGATATTTAAAACTGGCACAGTTAGCGCGAGTGTTTTTATGTGCACCTGCAAGCACTGTGTTTAGCGAGCCGTTATTTTCCGAAGCGAGTAATGTGTATGAAGAAAAAAGGAAAAGACTATTAATACTTGAACGCGCAGAAACCCTTGTATTCCTGAATCATAACTTGCCTTTGTTAAATTTTAATTTAAGCTTTTTGTTTAAGATTAATAATGTAAGCTTTTTTTTAAATTACTAAATTGCTACAAATTGTTACAATTGTCTAGAATTTGTAGTAATAAATCTCTTTCGATTATTTTAAATATATTGTTGGTTTTACTTTGTTATGTCTATAGCTGTAATGCTTTATTTTAACCGAAGAGTACGAGTTGTATAAAAACGGCCGAGTACACCGAGTACCGAGTAGCAAACGAGTACTCCGCGCATCTCTAATAAAAATGTTAGTTGTGCCCTTTTTCGTTTCGAGGACACAAACTTTTGAAGTCGGTTTTTTTATGAAAGAGTTATAATATTTTGTAAAATCAAGCATTGTTATTTCAGGTATTGTGCACGCTGCTTTTTTCATTTGCGCTCTGGATGATATCATCGCCCAGGACTCTCTCTAATGCTATTCAGGGATTTGGGACGCCATCAATGAGGGTAAGTGTTTAAGGGTTTATTTTATTGTATCATTTTAAAACTGCCTCTGTGGCCGAACGGTCACCTTCCTGGTCTGCCACGCAGATTTCCGGGCTAAGAAAAACATTTGTATGGCTTACATTTATTCCTCTTGTAAGTTTGGGTGTCATTTGTGGTTGTCTATGTGTGTGTCCATGGCACCCGCGATACAGGCTAGTAATAAGTTAATACTATATATATAATAAGTTTTGGTAGTGTGGGCCTATGAGTGTGTGTTTAGTTATTTTTTCTTTTTTATTCTTTTCTTGTCATCTCGAATCATCAATTCAATCATTTTTTCAATCATCATTTTCGAACGGAATTCTTCAGAACCGATTAAAATTCACATTTAATAAGACCCCGATGTAAAACAGCATACTCCAAAAAAGTTAATAAAGTTGTGGCGGTTTTCGAAGTCACTTAATATTACGGTATGACTGTTGCAGTCTCTTTGGATGAGAGTCTCCATGGAGAGTGTCAGGCTTGCTAAAGATTTTTGATGTTTTTAGGACGGAAAAAAAAATACAGGAATAGTCTATGGTTTTAGTTGAGTTAATATTTGAGGATACGCTCTGTACCTTTTGGAGGGAAAAGTGTCGTTTTTATTTTGACTTTCAATTATTTTGTGAAATCTAGTTTAAAGTGGAATAGGATAGTGATATTGTGCCTTAATCGAAGATTAAAATGCGAAATTATACGAATTTCGAACTAAAATACCCGTATCGGCCCGTTATAAGGAATCCCGAGTCAATCCAAGCACGCCGCCTCAAATTGTCTATCCTCTTTGTGGTGGCCATATTTACAGAAACATAATTAAACTTCATGTTTAGGCTGATGGCTTTGCCAAAGCCTTAATAAATTAAAAAAAAAAAATATTTGATGTGTTTTCAAATTCTCGGAATTATTTGTAAAATTATGAAACATTATAGTCCTTTTATAATTTATGTGTAATCCTCGTAATCCTTTTATAATATATTCACGAGGCCATTACATTATACAATAAGAAGGAACGATAAATTCCCCAAAAAGTCACCATTTGCAAGCAAGGAAAATGTAATGAAAAACATGAAAAACTTTCAATTTTCTTTATTGTCATTTGTTATCAATGAGTATTGTAATAAAATATTATTTCAATGATTTTGTGACATTTATTCACAAAAGAATAAATAAATAAATCTTTCTAGCTTAATCATTCTGGAATATTGGCAAAGTTATATCTGAAAAACAACAACTAACAGCAACCTTCCAGAAACAGACTGTAAGACAAGCAGCAGCTTGGCTTACAGTCTGTTTCTGGAAGGCTTGTAAATTATTCCAACTTGCCATTTAGGTCATACCACGAGTCGAACATCCGCAATGAATATCAACATCTGTGAATGCGGATGCTGATGCGGATATTAACAGCAGTAGAGCTTCTGGTGAAAGAGTTCGTCCAGGGAAATTCTGCCACTTTTTCTATTTCTTTCTAGTTTTAGCGGGTAAGATACCGGTGAAATTACAGACACATGGGACTTGTCAACTTATGTCTCAGGGTGAAAGGCGCAATGGCAGTGCACCTCAGATCTTTGTGATAATACCGAGTGACGGGACGAACAAGTCATGCGCCTGGTGGTAAGCGACACGCCTGTCCATAGCAGTTGCAGTGCCACTCAGAGCTTTAAATTGCAAAGATCTTCATCAAAAGTTGACAAGTCCCGTGTGTAACAGGCACACATTTCACCAGCACTCTTAATGCAGACTTTACTGCTTGTCGGCAGAACTCTTCGATGAATTCTTTCACAGGGAGCTCTACTGCTAATAAAAAAAATGAATTATAATTTTTTTAAATCATGAAGTAGTTTAAGAGTTGTATAGTCTACAGACTGTCCTGGTTTGATAGGTAAATAAAGTATCTGAATCGGGAAGGTCGGGCATCGGGCAGTACGTTGCCATAAAATGAAATGTAAACGAAATTAAATTATTTATTGGTAACAATGTTATACGTTACTATGGTTACAAGTCAATTATTAATACCATTCAACATTTGTAAAACGGACATTACATTAATATTACATTTCAAGTCAGTAACTACGTCATTCACTATTAATTATAAAATAAAACAGTAGGTACGTAGCATTCCATTTACAATACATTATAAGTAAGTCACATTAACATTATATTACATGCTTAGAATAATAACGTATAGAATGATAGTTTCTTATCAAACGAACTGTCACAAGTGAGGCAAAAATCAAATTCATGTAGGCTAGTTTTAGTAGTAGGTTAATTTTCGGTTTTAGTGAATATTTATATAAAAATACAAGTTGAAACAAGTTACTTCCTTGTGGAATGTGATGTTAGTATCTATTTTATGTTTGTCTGACGTATTTTTACACTTATTTACCGCACATTTCGTCATTTTTAGCTAAAATTCTTAATCTGTTCGCGGTGCAAGTTGACCTTGAGCACTGAAGGCCCGCGCGCTCGTGTAGGCCCTTTTGGCGCGCTTCAATTTGCCTCACTTAGCGTGTGCGGACTAGGTTTCTATGCGTTATTATTCTAAGATTACATGTAATAAAATAAAATAAGTACAATATCAAATAATCAAATATAAATCATGATACGATAGAAATTACATTGTGACATTTGATTTTAAGAAATAAGGAATTCTTTAAAATCATAGAATTGTTCTTCTAGTAGCCACTTCTTTAACTTAATCTTAAAACTAAACAGTGAAGCTGCATCTTTGATGTCATACGGTATCTTATTGTATACTAATGTTCCTATCGCGTAGACAGATTGTTCTGACTTGGTTAATTTGGACGGAATCTTTTTAAGGTCGTCGAAATATGTGTTGCTGCGTAGTGCATACCTCAAGTTCATCCCATTACGCTGAAACTTTTCTAAGTTGTTATCCCTTACACGCTTAACCGACACGTGTTTGTTAAAGACTCGAGTTTATTGCATAAATTATTTACAGATTCAAAGCTATACTTATAAGTCGTCAGTTGACACGGTTCTCATAAACATTGTTTGTATGTTAGTACCATTAAATAGAACAAAATACAAAACTCTTGCTGTAAGCAATAATAAAGACCTAGATTATTCTTCGGTTAGTGTTTGTTTAGGCAAGAAGGTTCCAATATAGTAGAGTTAGACTAAATAGGGTGAACAAGACTCAACACAGGAGATAGAAAATCGGTGCTCACTGCTTAAAGTGTATAAAGGGAGGCCTTACGACTTGAGCATAGCCGCCACTGTGCGCATGGTGGAGATTGTACATTTCTGCCGTCCACTATCTAAAATGCGGCTAACTGACAAATGGTCAAATATCCGTTTTAAATAGCAAAAGATAGAGCACAAAATTCTCTTTTAAAAACACTTAAAATTAGTTAACGTGTTCGACTATAACTTCGGTATTTGTGAACCGATTTTCATGATTCTTTTTTTTTGTTGGAAAAGGGGTACTTCCATAGTGGTCCCATTTCATTTTGAAGAAAATCATCCACTTCCAAGGATGGCTGTTCACGCATAAAGATTCATTTTTATAAATAGCGCCTAACTTTAATTTAGAAGCAATTACTTTAATGGTTGATTTTGCTATTTCTCCAACTCAAGGCGTTTTTGTCTCAATACACTTTGAGTAGTGAGAACCAATTTTTATTATCTCCAGTGTCAAGTCCTGTATAATGGACAACTAGGGAATATTTCAATAAAACTTAGCAAATAGACGTAATTCCACGTACTTTTGAGGTCGGTTTTTTTAGTACTCTGTACTGAGATTATTATTTTGCTAAATCAAGAGGTACTGGTCGGTCATATGTACATACAATGCACCATATTAGATGGGCTAGTTGCTACTACGCAAGGGATGCTTTTAAGAAACCGAAGGAGACCTTGATAAAGATAACGTAACGTTTAAACATTTAGTCAAGTAGTTAACTGGAAGCGGTAGATTCAACGCTAAATGCGGCGTTTACGTACGGGAGTGGAATTTCAAACATATTACCGAAAACCCATATAGACAGTCTATGCCATTAGAGCCTCAATGAGTCAATTCCAAATTAACAACCTTATGAACACTAATTTTAAACCGTTTTACGTATAAAGTCATACATTTTTTAAATTAAGTCACTGTCATTCTAAAGGTGCAAATGCATTTTTTTCGAAACCACGTGTGGTTAACTGCCTCTGTGGCCGAACGGTTACCGTGCTGCATTGCCACACTCAGGTTCCTGGTTGGTTTCCCGAGCTGAGAGAAATATTTGCATGGCCTACATTTATTTAGGTTACAATGAACTCGAAGTCAGGATAAATGTAGCGTTAGTAACATATATTTTTAAATTACTACTGGGGGGGGAAATGAAAACGCGGATGTACTAAGGCGCTTAAATTTTAATGTGCCAACCGGGTAAGTGGAACGTAGGCGACAGCCGCAGCTGCTGGTGGTTAACTTACATAAATAAATAAAAAAATTGTCTCCTGGGTTTGGGTGTAAACGGGTTTCCCTAATGGGGGGATATGAGTGTGTACGTTATTTATTATTTTTTATTATTATTATAGTTGCTATTGGACACCTTGTGAGAATCGTCTTATAAATCGAACGTGCCTGTTTCTCTACTTACATGCAACTTTTCAGTAGTTTACATGCTATCTTAACCCGGTCATTACAGTATGTAGAGCACAAGGGTCGCCAGAAGACGACAATTGGAATCGCGTTTGTAAAATTCCTCGTGCCGTTACAAATAAATTTTCCGCAGCCAAGACCATAATGACACTTTGGACTTTAAAGCGTTCATACAGCGTTTGCGCAATACGTTCCGAGAAATGACGGGCCGAAATATCGTATTTTTTTGGATTCGTATCGGACTTAGTGCAGAAGCGACATCCGAAGTGGGTAAGAGTTTTCTAGATTTGTACAGTCTCTGATTGCACAAACGCGCTTATTGCAAGCAGCACAGAGTTTTTTTTTATAGCATCGTACTATTGAAACTTGAGTCGCGGATGCCATGGACACCCACATAGACAACCACAAATTGCTACTCAAACTCACGAGATAAACAAATATAGGCCATGCAAATATTTCTCCCGGCTCGGGAGCCGAGCCCGAGACCTCTGCGTAGCAGTGCAGCATGGCAACCTGTGGCAGTGAGGCAGTTAAATAATAGAGTCGAATTTAAATTCTTAATGAGTCTATATCTATATCTATGAGTTTATATAACCACATTGGATAAAGACACGGTCTTTGAAAAACGTTTAAAAGAATTTTTAAACAAAAAAACCTATTATACTATGTCTGAATTTTTTGGCGATAAATGTATTTGAAATTGATTTCATGTCTGTATGAAATTTTGGTAATAATAGTAAATACAATTCAGTAAAAATTATTATTAGCAATAAGTTTACGAATAATATATATTATAATAGTATTATAATAGTAAAATAAATGTACGAATAATATATATTATGATATAGGTTAAAAGAATTTTTTTTAACATATATTTTTAACATATATAAATTGTATCATTAGGTTTAAGTTTAAATTGTGCTACGCCCTAACAGGGTATCACATGTATGTATCTAAGTTTATTAAAATGTGAATTGCAAGCTCATTTTCAGCTCATCATCAGAAATTAAATTAAATCTAATAAAAATGTTCAATAATTATAAAAATAATAATTTAATTAATTTTAAGATAAAAATCTTGTGTAATAATTATGTTTATTAATAATTATAGAATCTATAATATAATTAATTACCTAAACTAATTAACTACGTTCAAGCTTGCAATGTATTTAAATTTCATTGTAACTTTGCTACACCCTTACATCATCATCCATGTGAAATGCAAATAAATGAATATAAATGAATATCAGTTCAAATGGTTTTGTTTGATTCCACATAACAGTGACAGTGTTGAATTAATCACTATGGAAAAATAGTAAAAGTAGAAAAGATATACTCTGATTAGTATAAATTTTATTTACCAAGAATGGAATTTTAAATTCTCTTGCGTGTACGAGAATTGTGAACGTCTGACAACCCTGACTATCGATTGCGATAGAGCACAATGCGAAGTGCATGTCACGCCATGGCACCACTACCGGGTCAAACTGAATATAGGCATGATGACGTGATGTTTTGCAACATTAAGTCTGCTGTAAATGTGCGGTAAGAAAAAGAGGTCAGGTAAAGCTGGTTGTGAAATAGTTTGTGGCCTAGCATTAGCGAAAAGAAAAAAGGCTCAGTCCACATAATTTATTTGCAAGTAGAAACAAAACGGCATTAACAATAAAATTATAAAATGATATAAAAAAAATATACAATCAGTATAAACATTCCCTACTAAACAGTCCAGGCAATGTTCTATATATAGGCCCGGCGCCTACTGATGGGACGGAATGACAGGGGACTCTTCGGCATCCCTACATCAAGCGCACATTGACGGCTTATGTCGCGATATCCTTAAGCGCGCTAAAGCTTCCTTAGGCATGCCGATGCATTCGCGACATCGTGCTCGCGCCTGTCGTGCGTGCCGACGCATCCCCAAAGTTGCCGAAGCATCCCCAACGCTGCTTAAGCATCTCCAAGGCTTCCGAAGCATCCTCAAGGCTGTCTAGGTATTCACGCTTCGCCTATCGAACGGGCATCATCCGGCGTAGTGGAAGTTTGCGGGGCGCGCTGAAGTTAGGAGAACGAACGCTCGATCGCTGTCTCGCTCAGCTAACGTTCACTGGGCTGGTCATGCGAACATTTATTGTCAATTTTACCTATTTTATGAATTTGTGAAGATTTATACGTATACTTATATTATCGTGCATGTACCTCATGGACTTGGAGTGTCATTGCTCACCACATCACCCTTTTAAGCGTGCACACTAGGCATTGCATCCCGTGCCGTCTTTAAAGAGATTAACATTCTTACACTAACGTCACAGTACATTTATGAAAATGTTATTTACCATCTTGCCACCTTGCCTATTTCTACCGCCAAGCAGTAATGTCAGCATTACTGTGTTCTAGTTTTGAAGGGTAAGGGTGCTGTTAAAATTACAGACACATGGGACTTGTGAACTTATGTCTCAGGGTGACGGGCAGTGCCCCTCAGATCTTTTCGATTTAAAGCTCTGAGTGGCACTGCAACTTTTATAGACAGGCGAGTAGCTTACCATCAGGTGCACGACTAGTTCGTTCCGTCCATTATCGGCAATAACTGATGTTAAAGTAAAAAAAATCAGCTTCAAAGATAGTTCCTGGCTGAATGAAGAAATATATTTCTCACAAATGGCGCTGCAGCAGAAAAAAGTCGTTAAAAAACCAAAACAATGATCTGCACCCTAGCATATTGAAAGATTTCGTAAAGTCGACTGGTTCGTTCCGTGACTTAGTTGGCACAGCATCTGGCTGGTACGTATCGAAGAATTTTTTCTAGGTGTTCGATCTTTGTATTAATAATTATAAGAAACTAGTGGAGTAATTTCACAAAAAAATATTTGAATATCCCAATAGACCGAGCGCTTTTGGAAGCAGCGTCAAGGTGGGAATCTGGCCACTGGCTACACGCTTTCCCCTCTGCCAGTACCGTTACCTTCCTGAGCGCCGAGATCATTCGCATAGCTGCAGGCCTCCGCCTTGGTGTCCCAGTTTGCTCCCCTCATCGGTGACCTTGCGGCAAAGACGTAAGTGCTCTGGGTCACCACGGTCTTTCCAGCCAGCTGAGCGCCGGCCGTATCTCCCGCCATGCAAACCTCAACGACATCATTAATAGTGGCCTTTGCCACTATTAACGTGCCCGCTATACTCGAGCCAAACGGCATGTCGTGAGCGGATGGCAAACGCCAGAACGGAATGAATTTCATCCCTTGGAGTATGGGTCGGGTACTGGTGTGGGACGCCACATATGCCACATGTGCCCCACCCATATCTCCAGCAAACCAGCAAAAGGGCTGGCTCCGCAGCTGAGCTGGTCGAAAGAATAAAAAGTAGTAATAATAAGTATCTCGGCTCCGACTACCTATTTACAGCCTTTGGAAACGAAACTCTTGGCCCTTGGAGTCCCAGTGCCCTTCACATTTACAAAATTTTATCTAAAAAATTAATGGACTGTCTGGGAAATCCAAGGGCCAGCAGCTACCTTGCCCAACGCATTAGCATAGTAATACAAATGGGGAACGCTGCCAGCATCTTGGGCACCTTGCTGCCCCCTGGGGTCCCCACCCAATTTTATTCATAATATAAACATCCTAGTTTTACTTTCTAGTATTTAAACTTTTATTGTCTCTTTTACCTTACCTGTATATTATCAAAATAAAAATAGTATAAACTTAATTGCAATACAAAAATGTTTAAAGGGAAATAAAAATTATCCCAGTACAGAATGCTAACAAACGGACCTCAAAAGTCATTCATCCCCTAGTTTGCCACCCTTAGCGGTGGAATATTTTTTTGAAATTTAAATGGGACCACTACAGAGGTACCCTCTTTCCAACAAAAAAAATCATAAAATCGGTTTACAAATCGCGTAACATAAACAAACAAAAAAAAGAACATCCTCCTCCTGTTTTTGAAGTCGGTTAGAAGATCACGTGATAAAAGCACTTTCAAACACTTCGCTTAAAACATTTCCCTTTCAAGGGTACGAAATATAAGTGACTATAGATCCTCAATCAAAAATTATATTTACGAAACATCATACACGTCAAAGCAATTTCATGAATTACCTTTGCCGGATAATGGTCACAATACCCTCATTCGTGTGATTGTAAGTGTCAATGGAACACGACTTATTGTTTGCGATAGTATGATAAGGGTTAATTGCCTATGTGTTCTGTTTGACATAGTTTTTTGTTTAATTTATATCACACAGTCAAAATCTGACTCTTATCAAGCAGATCTTTTTGAAATCAATCACAAGTTTTGATTGAATCGCTCACAACCATAGATCCACAGAACCATAGATAGAATAAAATTGTTGCTGTTAGAGCGACGCCATACGAGCGTTGCCGATGCGTTGCGTGTCGTCGTAACAAAACTAGCCAAACTTGTACCGCGTCACCCCTACTCCCCATAACATAAATGATACCATCTCTAAGGTAGTTTATTGGTTTAATGCTAACAATTTATTGCTTAATGCCAAGAAGACAAAAAATCGACTAGTCCAAGCATAGAAATAAACGGAGAAAAGTTAGACCTTGTTAATAAAGCAGTCTTCTTGGGAATGACCTTAGATAGTAAACTTCAATGGTTTCCACATATATCTTCCTTGGCCAGCAGATTAATCTCCGCTGCATACGCAGTCCGCAGAAAACATGATCTTACCGATGTTAGTACTGCTAGACTAGTTTACTTTAGTTACTTCCATTGTATAATGTCCTACGGGATTCTAATGTGGAGTAAAGCGGCAGATATTCAAACCATATTTGTATTGCAAAAACGAGCGATTCGTTCTATGTACCGTCTAGGCTCTCGGGTTTCTCTCAGAGAAAAGTTTAAGGAGACTGGTATCATGACTGTGGCATCACAGTACATTTACTCAAATATTTTATATGCCCGCAAAAATATACATAATTTCAATAAGAAAGAAAATATCCATAATATTAACCTTAGAGCTAAATCCAAACTCTTGGTACCACGATTTCGTTTAACGAAGGTAAACAACTCTTTTATGGGGAACTGTATACGTTTTTACAATAAGATTTCGGAGCATATATTAATTTTATAATTTCCTAAGTTTAAAAACTACATTAAAAAGATTTTGATCGAAAAATCATATCACAAAATTGAAGACTACGTGTTTACGTGTCACGACGCAGAACACGACGTCATATCATAGAAACTCACGGTACGCTCCCCAGTGCCGCATTCATTTGTTATTCAATGTTCAAAGAACTGCTTGGCGGTAGAAATAGGTAAGTATTTCCCTGGACGAATTCTGTCACAAGGAACCCATCACTTTGTATTCTAATAAAAAAGCTCTGAGTGCCACTGCAACTGGAATGGACCAGCGTGATTCTTACCATCAGGCTAAGACTAAGGCAGACTTGTTTGTCCCGTCACTTGCCATGATAAAAAAATTAGCTTATTGCTTCAACAAAAATCAACAAAAACAAACTATGACAAAATGCCCTTTGTTGCCCGTGGAACTACCAGCAGAACTACTAGTAGTTCCACGGACAATAATAATCTCCCGTGGAACTACCACCACATCACATTTTATACGCCTTAAAACTATTATATCTATAAACAGTCTTATTATGGTATAGGTTTAGACAAAAGTTCTCTATAAATGGTTTTAGAAAAAAGAAATTGGTCTTACAGACGACTTGTTTCACTCAAGTAAAAATTTTAAAACCCTAATACCAAACAACTTAATTAAGCGTGATCTCTCTTAAGATTTACTCTTATAGTCCATATTTTAAGTTCATCTGTAGATCATCTGATTCTTTTTAGTAAAATTGTTCTATACACATCCAGTAAAGTCTATTAATACTCTAAAACTAGTGTTCTTAAGTTTATTCTAGATATATTTCATTTATAGATATTCTGCAGTATAAGCTTATTAGGTTATAGTGCGTCTTCAGTAGATTTTATTTAAAAAATACTATAATTAGGGTTTTTACTCTATTGGACGTTGTAAGAGTTCATGCAAAATGGATAAAGTAAAGAATATTAAAAGATCTGATGAAGATGGTGAACCTTGGATATTATGTCACATCATTCGACACATTAGTCGGTAATTCGCGCGCGAGACGGGCATGCAGTATTTTTGTTTGTTGACAAATAAATAAGCATTGTGAAGTAATTCCGTGTTCTGAAGCGATAGAAACAGTTGAAATGAGCGCGTAAACTACTGTACTTCAATGTTATGTATGTGTATTGCGCCGTCTATCAATAGAATACAGTGAAATCATTGAGTGAAATGTGGTTGGTGTGAAGAAATAACCTCAATTTTGTAATGAAAATTTTATTTCTTCCAACATAAGTTAGGTATGTCATTGAAATATACCTTATCTGATAGGGTACTTATCCACCTTTCATTATTCATTATTATACAGAATAACGTTTTTATGCCACAAATTGGATTTTTTAAATTGTTTTTTGACCTTGTGTTTTGAAAAGTTTTTTATTGCATAATACGCTCACCATTCCTATAACTTTTACTCCATAAAAAGGTTTTGTAATACTGTCAAAAGAAAAAATCGCTTAGAAACATCGCGTTTTGTAGACAATCATAAAAGCGTCATAGGAGTGAATATTCTTCTATAGTTTATATATACTTTTAAAGTTTATATTTTGTAAGCCTTTGAACTTGAAATCTATTAGTATTAAGAGAATTGTGTCTTACGTTTGTAACGCTTTAGTTACTTTGATTTTAAAATAGCATTACTAAGAAAACTATCATAGACTATAAATTATCCAAAAACTGTCTACAAAAATAAATCCTGTTCTACAAATGATCTTGTAGCATTCTAGAAGGGTTACTTGAGAGAAAAGATAAGAATCACTGTTAACACTACCTACAGATAATTTCTCAAAGCACACTTGTGATTTACTAATAAAGTTGTGCCCACTTTACTGTAAATTATCTAGAAACCTTATTCAAGATATCTTGAGGGAATTTGAACTCTTAAAATGTACAATCGAATTAAATTCTATTAGATATCTTATAGTATATATTTA
>NW_020653777.1:1021004-1060257 GCF_003589595.1 Hyposmocoma kahamanoa
ACCTATTGCAATAAAACGGCAATTTCATACTTTAACCCCTAATATGAAAGTATAATTAATAATTTTATTTTGGTGTGTTGGATGGTAGTGGGAGTTCATTGCACCAGCTCTCTTTAGGACAAGCCGCCTCTGATGAAATGTGATAACTCGCTTTTTTACAGAACCCAGCCTCCAGATATAAGCAAACTGCCATGGTCATGTTGTGGTACAAATGGATATCCAAGCAATTGCACGATTTCGAAAATATATCCTAAGGTAATGAAACTGGCTACTCATTATCACATAAACGCGTTTTACACAAACGTCCATTAACTATAATGCTTTATTATATAACGAGTCATTGTGTAAATTTTCGATTGTATCAATGAACTAGCAATGTAACCTGGATTGTTTGTGCGGTGCGATTCAAACGATGACCCATCTCATGCCCTGCGTGCCCTAACACTTGCACGCTTGAGGACTTAACGTCGGCGTGGCTGAGTTCTAGGCCACAATAGTATAGTGAATTAATGAATGAATGATAAACTCTTCATTGCACATTAAAAATTACAATGACAGCACAGAACAGTAATGCAAATAGTAATTTCTTTCAGGCAACCTTAGGGTAGATATTTAGGAGTTGGCAAGTGGGATAGTATAAAAAATATAACCTAAAGATTGATCTTTAGGTTATATTTTTATCTTTTTTGATTGATCTTAATTTCGAATCGATTTCACAACTAACTCTAGAGGTATTTATGGAAATCAGTTTCACAAAATAAATTACATAATTTATTTTCAGAATTGCAACCAAACAATACCCCACTGGTTAAGCCGCTACCAAACGGCTACATATGCCTCCCTTGCAGTGTTACACATTCTAATGTCATCTTGTGCACTTGTACGACGTACTCGCAGATCATCTCTGAAACACAGCTAGCGACTACCGCGCCGCGACGGCGGTGGTAAGTAGTTTAAACCAAGTGCATCAATTTTTATCGAAAACGGAGACATACAACTCTAGTGGCGAAGTAATTTTAAGTCTGAATAACTATATGAAAGTAAACGTTGGTAATTTAATAGTCCCAAATTGGGCGCCAAATTTCTTAAAGTGGCGACGATGAATAATATTGAAATTTGACATAATATTAAAGTACTAAGACAAGTCAGCAGGTCGATTCAGAACCTTACGATTACTCCGTTATCGATCAATTCGATTTGATATCGTACGATTTATTTTTATTTTTATTCACAATAACCAAATCGAACTGTCGTATTCAAAACCGAACCGAAATGACGTCTCATCCGTACGATTACTCGAACTTCTCGACCGGCAAAGGCTACAAACGTTATTCAGAACACAGTTATCGGATGAAAGTTACCGAACGTCCTATTGTTCACAAAGCAAGAATGTAATATGGAAATCTCAATTATTTTTAATAAAATCTGGATTTTGTTGATTTTTATTCATTTATTTTAATGCGAGACTAATGCATTCCTATATTTTAGACCTTTAAAGTCTTAAAAATGTTCATAAAAAGATTTCATTTTTCTTATAGTCTATATTCGCCGACTAACTCCGTAAACGTTGTTGGATAAAGATGTCGTATCCGAAACCGAATCGAACGTTTTAATTCGAATGTTCTGAATAGCACGGAAAGCGACTTTCGATTCGAGAACGATATCCTATCGAACTATTCGGTTAAAATATCGAAGAGTTCTGAATCGGGTCCTGGTACACTTGCGCGAACCTTACAAGCTCATGAAACTGGCAAGTGCATACACAAGAAAGGCATGGCCAGTACCTGCCATATATAAGTCTTCAACAGCTTTTTTTTTTGTATTGTATCGTTTATTGCAACCATGGTGAAAAAAACAGATATACAAGAAATAATTGTATCACATGGGCCCTGACAGGGCGTAGCAAAAATAACTTAAATCTAGTTTATTATTATATGACAAAGTCCCGTTGTGTATACAATATTATCGGCTTTATCCATATATGCAATGGTTCAACTATT
Organism: Hyposmocoma kahamanoa; assembly: GCF_003589595.1. Taxonomy (NCBI): domain Eukaryota; kingdom Metazoa; phylum Arthropoda; class Insecta; order Lepidoptera; family Cosmopterigidae; genus Hyposmocoma; species Hyposmocoma kahamanoa. Next base: position 1,023,005 of record NW_020653777.1, read on the forward strand.
TTTTGCATAGCTATTATATAAGTATTTTTATAAATGTTTAAAATTTCTAAATATTACATTATTTAAGTAGGTTATATTATGTCAAAGGCGTATAGGCATATTATTTATTTATTGTTATTATTATTATTATTATTAATTGTTATTATTATTTTTATTAACAATTGTAATTATTATATTATTATAAGTATAATGTTAATTTAGTTTATCCTGCATGAACTCTGAGACCGAATAGTATGCCTTTTTTAAGAGGAAGGTCTTTAGATTGGAGAAGAAGAGGCTGTTTTTGTCATGTTCTTAAGAGACTTTGGGATTTGGTTGTAAATTTGGATGGATCTGTAAAATGGGCCTTTTTTATACATTTCCAGAACAGGTGCAGGCGAAACCAGCCTGTCTCTGCGCCGAGCATTCTTGTTACATTCAAACATATCCAGATTGTTTCTAACAAATTTCGCTACTTCCTCTATGTAAAGGGCTTCACTTACACTACAGTTTTATTCATTCTACATATCATTGATTTAGCTTTTGTATTTGCTTCTTAAGACAAAACTGTTTTTTTGATGAGATTTTATCTGTTTATCAGCGGCATCATCATCATCAACAACGCCTCGCAAGATACCCCGCCAGTACATACGGCGTGTAACGCCTGCGTCGGAGAACGAAGACGTGCTTATGGTGGTGCTTGGCAGAGGACGAATTGGGTGGATGAAGGAACCGTAGTGTAATGATGTAAAAAAATCAGATGTCAAAGCTGTTAATTTATTTATCTTAAATTACACAGAGCACAAATTCAATAACATACAAATAGTTAGTTGCGAATTCTTGTTCTCATTGCCTTGTGCCCGAAATGGTAAAAATATAAATGCTTATATGGCTTTGGTTAATACCGCATAACAGCGAAAGTGTTGAAACAATCACTTTGGGAAAAAATATTTAGTAAAATTGAGAATATACACTGATTACCATGTGGTGTGAAACTACAATTCTTAAAAATTTTTACGATAGAAAAAAACAAACTTACCTCGAAGTTTTTCAAGAAAACCACTATGTTCAATAAGTACTTTACGTATACCAATGATTTTTTTTAATATCATCTGGACTAAATAGAACACATATAGTATATGATATACAGCTAGTGATTGCAGTCGATAAATATTCTATCGACTATCGACTGAATGTCGTGAACGCTTATGGATTAAATAGCAGAACTTGTTCCATTTCAATCATCCTCGACCCATTATTCATCCAATTACTGAGCACAACTTCATTTGAATTGTCAATTATTGTAAGTTCACACATACACTGTATTTAGAACTATGGTTACGAAAAATACAAAGAGGAGATATATTTTAAAGTTTTTCTGTTTAATTCAATATAGACAATAAAATCCGGCTATTCTTGTTAAAATGTATGTGAATAAAAATTGATCTAAAATTAAAATTTTATGAAAACTGGCAACCCTACAAATGTCATTTTACTCCGTCTTCAAAAAACAGAGACTATAGGTACGTATAGATAGGTCACGTAATATGAAATGAACTAATTCGAACGATTTGCAAAAAAAGATTAACAACTTTATTACAAAAAATAAAGTAGATAATTCCTTCCGAAATATGCCACGCAAAAAAGCGATAAAACTGACAAAACAGTTCCCGATATCAGGGATAGATGGCATGTTTCACAAAAAAATTATTTTGTGTCCGAGTTACCAGTACGTATTTAGTCAGTTCTCTTTTGTTATGGCTTAATTTCCTTTTATAATGGTCTTATAAAGTTTATATGGATGTTATATTATATACTAGTTCTAATATGTAACAATTTTTAGATAGATTTTTGTATAATTTGTAACGTCACTATTAATGTTGAAATTACCCACTGCCATTTAGTAATAAAAATAATTAAAAACATATGCAGTTTATTTTTTAAAGCGATCGCTTTTGAAAGCACTACTGTACCGGCACGCTATGATGGCCGTTTTGACAGATTACAATAATGAGGTCAAATCTCAATACATTATCGAAAAAATATAATCAAATGCGAGTCGCATCTGTAAGATTTTAGATTTATAACTAATATAGTACTGCAAAGGGTAACTGTTTAAAAAGTTTTAATAAAACGAAAATAAAAATGTTTACTTAATATACCTATCGTCAACTCGAAAGTGATTTCTTTTTGCTTTGACGCGAGTTTACCGGGGGTAGAAGTTGTGCTGGCTAGCGATTCCATAAGTGACATTTATTTTCTTTTTAATTTTGAATTTCGAAAAACAAATGCCTAGTTCTGTCGTAAAATTGTACATCCATACATTTTACGGCACGTCACTATTGTAACTAGTGATAACAGCACATCAAGCTACACATTGACGTATCTTGTTCCGTCGCACTGGAGGCGATTTTCGAACAAAAATGTGTAGTCTGTGGTGCCGTTGTCCGTACATCAACTAGCTCTTTCAATGTAGTTATAAATTAATACGAAACTTGAAGAGCGGACAAACGTCAAAACGGCCATCATAGCGTGCCGGTACTATAGTTACAAATTATTTACATTTATCAATCCTACACTAATGTATTATGTTTTTTTATAAGTACACAAGGTCCTGTGATGACGTTGTTAGTATTTTATTAGTTAGTACGCCACTAGTTCTCTCAAAGACCCTCTGGAATCAGCAAAACCAGATCTACTATCCCCTCTAATCGGTTTTTTAATATCTTATTCAGTGTCAGTTTTATTTTTTAATAAAATCACCGTAATTGTTATTTTTTTAGGTGATAATAAATCTTTAGGTGACGTCAATTAAAGGCCTCTGTGGTCGAGTGGCTTGTAGACCAGTTTCCATGGTGTCGATCCCGGGTTCGATCCCCGGCCGGGTCAGTGTAGAAACTAACTTTTCTATATTGTCTCTACCATCGTTGTTTCTGATTTCCATAACACAAGTGTTACTTACATACTTTGGGATCAGAATAATGTAAGTGATGTTGTCTAATATTTATTTATTGTTATTTATTATTCAATTGTAACTCTTTTATAAAAGAAAAACGACCTCAAAAGTTCTTGAAATTACTTCTATTTGCCAAGTTTTATGGAAATCGCTTAGCAAAAAGTGCGCGAAACCGGATTCATCCCCAAGCTTGCCGCCCTTAGAGGTAGAAAGAATATTTCCTTTAAATTTAAATGGGACCAATACTGAGGTACCCTCTTTCCAGCAAAAAAAGAATCATCAATATCGGTTCATAAATACCGGAGCTATATAACATACATACTAAAAATATAGTCGAATCGAGAACCTCCTTTTTTTAAGTCGGTTAAAAAATCTCAAACTTACCGAAATGCGTTCCTCATGACAAGGAGGGATGTGTATACATCGTAATGTATTTTTTTGTCGTTCCCGTATATAATTGCGTATCTCCTACAACAATAAATATACATCTAATAGCACAATTTGGCGTCCGACCATGTGTATAAAGATAATATCAAAACGTTTCATCAATAACTTGTCATACTTTGACCAGACTAAATAGAATAAAGGTGCCACACACGGATCGATTGCAGTGACCCAATTACACAATGTGGGAATTGCGTGCTGGACATTCCGTCAACTAATTCACCTACTTTTTGCTTTGTCAACTACTGGGAACTTACAGCTGCAGTTTATATGATTCATTTTATTTGTTATAAATAGATAAAACCTTCTAAACTATTTGGAACCGAGCTAAAAAAAGGTAATCCATTCATCATTTTTGTGTGTATGGTATTTATTACTTCGATGATTCTTTTTTTGTTGGGAATTTGAAGAAAATATTTTACCTCTTAGAGCGCGTCCCCAGTATGTCGTGACGACAGAATGTCATGACAATGGAAAGAACTAGAACGACATTCGTCCGAAGATAAATGAAACGTCACGATAAAAATGTGACGACAGATAATCGCAACTTCAAAAGATTCTGTCGTGCAAACGACAAGGCGGCTACCGTGAACCGACAAATAATCGTCATGATCTAGTGGGAACAGTGTGGTAATTCACGTAGGGTAAAACCGGGATAGATGCTCCACTTTTTGAACAATTCCTATGGATAGTTATAGTTTAATCTTTTACATTACGTTAATACTTGATTTTATTCATCTAACGTTTACTGATTTTGAAGAAATTGACTTTTTGCAAACCTATTTTTTTGAGGATAGTGCCTACCTATATGGATAGACGCCACACAATGAAAATGCCAAGAAAGATAGATGCCCTTTAGAATAAAATAGTAAAATTCATAATAAAATGTTTTATTTGTAATCTTTAATATATAGTATATACATATTACATCTTTAATAATAAATATATACGTATTTAAAGTTATTACCTACTTCACTTCGTATTTTTGTAGCTATCAAAACATTCTATACAAAAATGTTCGCTGTTTAAACCATTTTAAAACTGTGAATAATTTGTCTTTTTGGTTGTTTTACTTACTTTTAAACTATTATCATTTACTTGCCGTTTACTAAAATAACGTATTTTTTTATTTTCTTTTCCTACTTTCTTGTATTGTTCTTTGCCCCTAACACCTAGCCTACACCGCGAAAAATCGAGGCATCTATCCTATTCGATATGGATAGATGTCCTTTTATTATATAACTAAGCTATATACAAAAGAGCGATTATTGACACTTAGGTGCGCAGTTAATGAACCAGTGTATAGTTATAATAAAACGGAATTTATTATAACTTACAAAGTTATGCGACAGTAAATACTTGCGTCTGAAATTTTGAACCGTTTATCGTGTTCGTCGCGGAAATAAACGCATGCACAAGCCAAACGCGTCTATTCCACACGAAGCCCTGCAGGAACTTTGATGAGTGGTGTCTATACTCCTTATTTAAACTAATTATTCTTTGTTGCGATTTGGGGAAGTTAGGTTTTTTGAAAACGAGGCATCTATCCCACTGCGGCATCTATCCCGGTTTTACCCTAATCAAACCGTTACGATATCGTAGCGATTTAGTCGCTGTTCGTATTCTTGTGTGACAGTCGAATTTCAATAGACTTTCGACGACTAAAAGTCAAATGTCACAATCCAAGATGTCGTACATGTCGTTACGTTTCAATTCTATTCATATCAACGTTCGTTTAAGTGATACGTGAATTCCAATTTTGAACAGGATTTCGATCGAACGACTACGTAACTTCAACGATATTTTGATAGCTTGAACTTACGTGAATCGCACTACTGCTCACAGTCACGTGACAGTGACAGTCACGACAGGAAACAAGCTAGACGCGATAGTTGTCCAACGATAAATAAAACGTTGCGGCATAATGGGAACGCGTCCTTAGGGTTAGGCCGAGTATAATATCATTGGTTAGGCCAAACAAACATAATTTTTGAGTTGTGAGTTACGTTATTTGAGTTGCGTAATTTAAGCTGCATTCACTTTCATGTAAAAGTGCAGTTTATGCCACACGACTAGTTTGAAATTTCATGCGCATCCGTTTAGAAATGGATAAGTAATTTTATTCAGAAATATACCTATAGAATATGCTTAGAATTCTAGCGTGTGCAAATACAATTAATTAAATATAAATATGAAATTTAACCAATAAGAGAGACGTGCCAAATGTTGGATACGTGCACAATACTGGATACTCAGCTGTAATGAAAACTAAACACCACCTTTGTTTAAAAACTAAAACTACTTCGTCAATGTGAGTTACCAATATTTTGTTATTAGTTTGTGCCGTTTTTGCCTTCAATTCGCCGTCAATATTCAAAGTGTATTTTTCCATTCAACGATTTTTTCAGATCTTGACTTCAAAACACTGTTAAAGTACTGTAAGTTATAATTTGTGACAGTGTTATGTATTGGCTAGGCGCATAGTTAGAATACAGAACTTATCGCATTTTGGCGATAATAGCGCAGGGTGTAGTTTTCGTAACCGATTATTGTACAAATAGGTAGTTACCTATGTATCCACAATACTAGATATCCGATATTGGGGTACCTACATCACTGGTTGTATAATGTCTTTGATATTTAAATGTTTAGTTATTTGTTTAGGTGGGGGATCATTAAAAAAGATGACTGTTTAGATTTTTTTGTCTACTGCTTTTGCAAATTTAAAAGGACCATTTAAATACATGCGTTAGTTTAAGAGTGTACTCTATACTGTATATCCAATAATGAATAGTATACCCTGTGCTGGATATCCATAATTAGGGTAGATTAGATAGAAAATGACTGTGACTGCAATAAATATACAATTTTAAATTATATTAATGTTTTTTTAGAATGTTCAAAAAGTATCCGATATTTGGTACGTCCTATTAACTTTAAATGTAAACCGTTAATAAACATTTTTAAGTGATTAGGAAAAATTAGAAAAAGCAAGAGTATATTTATCTAAAGTTCAAGGAAGTGTGTTATATACAGTCTATAACGTGTCTTTTTGGTATTTCGTATTGAATAACAAAACTAGCGGAGTTATTGCACAAAAAATCTCAATAAATAAATGCCAAGAATGTTTCGCTCGCTGTGCTTCAATTAATATCTTAAAATCTAAAGATTTAATTATAAACAATATAAAATCACATTAATAAATAATTCAATGATAAAACTTCCTCTGGCCTTGTGCATTGTAATCGTAATTCTTGAATTTATTACGAATAGAACTCATTTCCATTTTTCTCCAAGTTTCATAAGGTATTACCGCTCTTTTAGCCTGTAATCAATATGAAATGTTAGCCCCACGTTGGGCGCCATTTTCTGAATTGGCGACGACGATAAATGCACTTACCTTAATTTGAACTATGTTGTTCTTTGGTTCATCTCTGACGCACAATCCCAGAAATTTCGACAAAAGAAAGTAAAATATTTCCACAAAGCTTATGAAGCTAGCTCCCAAGAACAAACCAGCTGCACCACCGAACGATACTACAAAATAATCACATTATTATTGTTTTAATTAAGGACGTCGTAATTGTTTTGTTACGCATTATAGGTTAGTGGTTAAGTTCTCTTGATATTATATGTTAAGTCCCAGGTTTGATTTCCAGTAGAATCAATTTCAAATAATGCTTTTTTATAAATTACATACAGACGATAACATAATCTAATCTAACTATGATATCTGAATTACGTCTTCAGATGAAGGATGACGCACACTATACAATGGCGGGTCCGAATCAAATCTCTGCCATAGCGCGATCATTTGATATTTATAATATTTTTTAATCTTAATTTTTTTTAGAGGATTTTGTTCCAATGAAACACACAACAAAAAGGTTACAAAGCTTAAATAATTAGTTTGGTCAGTTCTTAAGTCCGGAATCCACTACATTATATAGCATCTTCGCCTCTACACTACACGGAGATGCCAATATAAGTTTACACTACTAATATTATTATTTTTAATTTGTAAGTCAGATCTTTGATTCTCGTTCCGTTTACATTCTATAATTACGTGGCAAACATCTTCCATAATCCCACATTCACTACAAGTTGGACTGTCAGCTTTTCCCATTATAAATGCAAATTTATTCAGTGGAATGTGACCGGAATGTAGTCTCAAAGCGATAACTAGATCTTGTCTCTTAATTTTGTGCTCAGCAAACCAGGGAGAACGAGGGAGTCTATGCTGAATAGTTTTATACCATGATATTTATAAATGAACACTAGTGGCGAGGCGAAAAAATTATTGTTAGTAAACCCGGAGCAAAACAAATACACACAAGGCTCGGGTATACTTTACTTCACTGGTTAACTTATTCTACACCCTTTCATGGACAATAACGGCGTTTACCGTAAAATGAAAAATTCAAATATGGACAGTACGGGCCATCCCGTTTCGATATATCGACCCCGCCTACGTAAAGTATCGTATGTCGAAATTACCAAGTTTACAGGGGAGCCTTTTAAAGTTCTGAATTCACTGACATAGGCACAACTCGTGACTTTAGTATTTCCCGTTACTCACATAGAGTATTATAAAATCCTAGATATCGGTTAGATGATTTATGATAATCTATTAGATGATCACTCTATGTGAGTAACGAGCTTTGCCGAATAAAACGGAGAACTTAAAAACTCTTCCCTGTAAACTTAGCAATTTCGACATACGATACTTTACGTATACATAGGAGGGGTCGATATGGATCTTATATAAACTACTACGGACTTTACGGTGCGTATGCCAAGTGCTTTCTATGTAGTTGCTACCTACTGCTTCTCCATAGAGAAGTATCAACAATTGAATGATTTATTTGAGATACATTTGTGGACGTTACATACGGTGAATACCAACGTGTTTGTATGAGGTGATGTAAGACCGTACATGTCAGTGCATCGCCAGCGACTGCCTTTTGTGGTTATGTAGTTTGTTTTCGCGCTGGAATTTTCTGACGGTAAGAAATCCCTCAATTTTTTTCTCTAAATGCATGTTTTTTAGTAATTCAATTAATCAATAATGTGTACTGCAGAAACCCTATTCTATAATAAATAGTAATGAAACGTGTTTTTACACTTAAAATCAGGTTGTTAGGTAGGTGTTTTCTGCCATCTAGGTGAAATGAATTACTTAATTTTCGGTTAAATTTGACGATTATCTAAACGATACACACAGTATACTATTAGTATTCAAAATCACCTCTCTTACTACTTTCCAAACTGTGATTTAATTATTCAAATGGTAAATAAATAACCTTTATCACTCCTTAAATATAATCTAATTAGTAATTGTGTCTTTTAGAATTGTTAGTACATAATTACTTTTATTTGTTTTAGTGCAAGGGTTACGCTATTTCAATTTACACTTTTTTTGCTGAAATAAATTAAATAAAAATCACTGTACTACTGTCATTGCCGTACTTACTTATGCACAAGTAACATTTGCAAGAACAGTTCGCAGTGCTGTTATGATTGTGACGGGATGAGACATTGACTTACAAATAAATGGACGACGCGTCTAATACAAAAACCACGAAAAAAATGTCCCAAGTCAACCTATTTAAACGTAGTGACATGTAAAGGAATATGAAAATGCTAAAAAGTTGAATTTAAATTGTAATGTCATCGCAGTACTGTCTAATTTTGCTTGCTTCGCTGTCAGTCGAACAAACGAAGACTAGAGCGTGAATGACGCTCTGTATACGATTTTAACGCCCTATAAGTTCGGACACTTTTTAGCGCGGACCCGACGTCCATATAATTATTATTGTAAGTCAATGGGATGAGCCGTCAGTGATAAAGCGCAATAATCATGTTGAATCAATATGGTCACTACGGCATAAAGAACAGTAGTGACTTTTGGTGTGCGGTATTATTCCAGTACGGTCCATGAAGGGGTTAAAATTTAGCACAACTGTAGTATTTGACAATATGTGAAAAATGTTGGGCAAGAAAGTTAAAATTGAGTTATGTGGACGCCTCGCCACTGATGAACACACTCAGAACAATAAACTTAACTCTAGTTAGAAGCTATGTATATTGAAACTATTTCTATACGAGGTGATTTGTAAAATACTAACAACCCCGCAAGTCTATAGGACCAACATCATAAAAACAACTTTTGTTCCGTGACTTCTAATAACTCATGTGACTTCACTTTCCTACAAAAATAAAAATATTTAAGTAGATCGCTCTATATACAACTCTGTGTGTGATAAATCTGTGCGGTAAAAAAAACGGTAGCATAAATATCGCAGGAGCGGGGACGGAGGTCGTCGGTGAGAACGCTTGCAAGTTCTCCAGGATTTTGAGGTTCGTTCTTCAGGAGGTTCACGGAACGAACCAGCGGACCTCACGAATTTTTCTATGTGTTTGTTGTCGTGTATTGTATAAAAACTGGTTGGTTCCGTGGCTTAGTTGGTATAGCGTCTGATATGGTATGCTAGAAGACTTCGGTTCGAATCCGGCCGGATCGAAGGAGTTTTTTCTGAGTGTTCGATCTTCGTATTAATAATTATTACCATTGTTAGTATTAATTTTGAATGGATATTTCTTTAAATAGTTAACTTAACCAACAAGATCCTGAATGTGTAAGACGATCTCTCTAATATATCCAGGATATTTCTTTAAATATTTGACTAGCCAACAATATCCTAAAAGTGGAAGACGATCTCTCTGGTAAATTTAGGATATTTCTTTAAATATTTGACTAACCAACAAGATCCTGAAAGTGGAAGACGATCTCCCTGGTATATCTGGTACGAGGAGCTTGGATCGTGTAACGGGCGGAGCCTCTGTTCACGAACGGTCCTTTGTCCCTAAAAGCAAAACACAGCTGGAGAAATTTCTCGAATTGCCTGTACAATCAACCGTGATGATTAGTAAATACCCTGAGTATAATAAAACCACATGTTAATATTATAGTAGCAGCAGAGCTCCGGGAAGTACTACCACCTTACCTATTTCTCTTCATTCTCATGATGCATCTTTTAATTTGGTCTAGTATTATTTATTTGACAGTAATTGTTTCGGGCAGAGACGGCGAGGTCTGGGGACCTACCACAACCTCTTAAAACAATATTACTTTAACCTTACATTGACTTTTCGTACCGTGACGCGCATAAAGTAAGCTTATTGCAATGTTAAAACTATGATGTTTTATTGGCAGTTTTGTGACTATTCATCCACTCAGTTCGTACTATGTCGCGACTGTAACATTAAAGTAATATTGTTCTTATGTTAAATTTAACAATCTTAAAGTAGTTACTCGGACGCAGTGGAAACAATATATTTTCGAATTTATTGTCTAAATATTGATTTGTAATGATTAAAAGTTCTAGCTCTTCAATATTTTGTTTATTTTTTTTGTTTAATAGTAACATACATTGACTTACAATTATATGGACGTCGGGTCCGCGCTAAAAAGTGTCCGCACTTGTAAGGCGCTAAAATCGTATACAGAGCGCCAAACTCCGCTTTAGTCTTCATTTGTTCTACTGACAGCGCGATACTGCGATGACATTACAATTTAAATTTCGAATAGGTTGACTTGGGACATTTTTTTCGTGGTTTTTGTATTAGACCCGTCGTCCATTTATTTGTAAGTCAATGGTAACATAGGAAATAATTTCTCATTAAATAAAAATATGTTTATTTCGTAAAATTATGACAGCGACATCTATATGCTCCTTGGCGTCACTAACAGTTGACACTAGACTATAATTCCGAATTCACAACGGGACAATGAAGACTCAGCTTGTTTCATTTATTTTTCTTCATGAAAATGCGGAAAAATAATCGAAGACAACATAATTTTAATAGATTTCATTATTACATACTTTTCTTTTTTTGGCAGTTGAAATTCTCTGAATGTAAATAACATTATACTACGACAGGACGATTCGGAACATCAAAAAAGAAAGAGATGGCACTATACAGTTCATATAGCGTTATTTCTTTCCTATTTTTAGTAAGGAATAGACAATATGGGGAAATCATTCGTTCTTTCCATTGACTTACAATTATATGGACGTCGGATCCGCACTAAAAAGTGTCCAAACTTATAGGGCGTTAAAATCGTATACAGAGCGTCATTCACGCTTTAGTCTTCGTTTGTTTGACTGACAGCGAAGCAAGCAAAATTAGACAGTACTGCGATGACATTACAATTTAAATTCAACGTTTTAGCTTTTTCATATTCCTTTACATGTCACTATGTTTAAATAGGTTGACTTGGGACATTTTTTTCGTGGTTTTTGTATTAGACCCGTCGTCCGTTTATTTGTAAGTCAATGGTTCTTTCAGTCACTTTAGCAATAATACATTACTTGGTTGATTTGTTTGTCATGGTACGAATATGAGTAATGTTATAATAATTAAAATAAGAATGTTTTTAGAAAGGTTATGGTAGGCCCCCTGAAACTACGTACATTCAATTCAGACATCACGATTTTAAAATCGTAGACTCACCAATACTGATCTTCTGAAGACATCACCCTAAATTGCGCATCGCGACACTGCTGCGTACAGACACATCGTACGCCGGCATTGTTGCTCAACGTACTCGCGTGCTCAGCCAGACATGCCATACCCGCTGGAGTGCATGTTGGGCCTTCTGTTTATAACAGTAAGATTGCTATTAAGTTTTTAGAATTTAGTATCTGTATTTACGTCAGAATTGCAACATGCAGATCTTAGCACGATGCTTTTCTTCGTTCCTTGTGAAAGAGTTCGTCCAGGGAAGTACTATTTCTGCTGCTAAACAGATATGAGCATTACTGTGTTCCGGTATTGAAAGGCAAGAGTGCTGGTGAAATTACAGGCACATGGGGCTTGTCAACTTATGTGTAGAGTGACAGGCGCAGAGGCAGTGACCTCAGATATTTGCGATTTAAATCTCTGAAGGGAATTGAAGGTGGTATGGTCAGGTGTGTCGCTTACCACCAAGCACACCAAGCAACGGCTTGTTCGTTCCGTAATATTATACACTTGATATTATAAAAAAAAAATCGGTTCTACTGGGAATCAAACTCGGGACCCACTCGTCCAGCGGCCACATAACAATCGTTCACAATATTTTTTTCTATATTCTAATATCAGTTCCTTTCTATCACGGTTTAATCTTATCACTTTGTAGAAATTTTGTTTTAAACATACAGAAATATAATACACACATTTATTTGTAAAGCTACCTATACATTTTTTAAATGTATGTTTAAATATTCATTTAGCTGTATGTTATCTTGTAACGGTTGTACCTGTCTGGTGTGTTTATGCATCCTATACGCATATATATTCAGTGAGCGTTGCCAATGTCTGGGAATTTCAATTCACTTCAACTCGATTGGGGCATTGTCCCCACATAGCGCCAATCCCATTGACTTACAATTATAAGGACGTCGGGTCCGCGCTAAATAGTGTCCGAACTTATAGGGCGTTAAAATCGTATACAAAGCGTCATTCATGCTTTAGTCTTCGTTTGTTCGACTGACAGCGAAGCAAGCAAAATTAGACAGTACTGCGATGACATTACAATTTAAATTCAACGTTTTAGCTTTTTCATATTCCTTTACATGTCACTACGTTTAAATAGGTTGACTTTGGACATTTTTTTCGTGGTTTTTGTATTAGACGCGTCGTCCATTTATTTGTAAGTCAATGGCTCATCCCGTCACAATCATAGCAGCACTGCGAACTGTTCTTGCAAATGTTACTTGTGCATACGTAAGTACGGCTATGACAGTAGTACAGTGACTTTTATTTAATTTATTTCAGCAAAAAAGTTACCATTTATTTGTAAGTCAATGGCCAATCCCCACAAAAACCTCAATCAAGCTCAAACGATTTGAAATTCCCCACACATTGACAACGCTTTATTGTTATATATGTTTTTAACTTTTGACAGCTAGAATTGTAATCAATTCGTGATGCTCTGATTCGTTCGAATCGATTTTATTTATGAAAAAAGAAATTATCGTGAAAAGTACAAAAAGAAGATATTGCCTGATTAGGATCGGGATGTTGCGTTTGACAATTTGTGTACTCAAGAATTAATAATTAATGTTAATGAGGACTCAAGTGATGATTCACGTTCATATGGAGAAGAGCCCGACGGTTCATTACAATAAACAGTAACAATTTATTATAAATATTTATTTCATTTCATTATAATTTACTTGACAGGTACCAAAATTTATAAACTTGAATAATCTTCGTTACATAGTCTGTTGGCTCAATAAATATCGGGGCTAAAGAGCACGTCCCTTCACTAAAATTAAAAAATAAAGACCATGACCAAGACCAAAAAAAGATGACCGTTTAGATTTTTTTGCCTGCCGCTTTTGCAAATTTAAAAAGATCATTTAAATACGTGCCTTTATTTATTAATCTAACTCCAACGGCAATTTACTAAATTCATAGTTACCTGAGTGGTCGTCGGCAGCGTGTCCGCATTGAGGATTCCTTCTCTATTTCATATAAAAATTATTTGAGGTGAATTTTCCCTTCGAATTAACTCAAAGACTTAAATTCTCAATTAGACAAAATACAAATGGAATCATACCGTCGTAAAAATAATAGAAGGGTTTGCATCCACACAGTTTTATGGCGAGTCGACTTCTGCAGGCGAGTCGGCATGTATTTGCACTATACACCTGTAACAATATCATGACTGTGACATCACAGTACATTTACTGAAATATTTTGTATGCCCGTAAAAATATATAAAATTTCATTAAGAAAGAAGATATCCATAATATTAACCTTAGAACTAAGTCCAAACTCATGGTTCCACGATTTCGTTTAACCAAGGTAAACGATTCTTTTATGGGGAACTGTATACGTTTTTACAATAAGATTTCGGAGAATATATTAAGATTATAATTTCCTAAGTTTAAAACTTACTTTAAAAGTATTTTAATTGAAAAGTCATATTACAAAATTGAAGTGTGTTTTAGATAAAGACGTGTGAAAGGACAACAAGAGCCTAGATTCTGGGAAGAGATTAGATTCAATTATGATTCGAAGTGTATTTATTCCATAGCATTTAAGTTTATTTGAAAAGAGCGATCCCTAGAGTTTCTTGCTCGTTCTTCTTAGGGAGGTCAGCGTAGTGAATGAGCAGTAGCTTAAAAAGTAGCTTAAAAATGACGCTTTCAAGCATTGACTTACAATTATATGGACGTCGGGTCCGCGCTAAAAAGTGTCCGAACTTATAGGGTGTTAAAATCGTATACAGAGCGTCATTCACGCTCTAGTCTTCGTTTGTTCGACTGACAGCGAAGCAAGCAAAATTAGATAGTACTGCGATGACATTACAATTTAAATTCAACGTTTTAGCTTTTTCATATTCCTTTAAATGTCACTACGTTTAAATATGTTGACTTGGGACATTTTTTTTCGTGGTTTTTATATTAGACCTGTGGTGAATTCAGCCGAACCGAATTACCCTGCTTTATTCTTCCTTGGATATCAATGAAACTCCTTAATTTGAAGTGGACTGTATATATTCATGTAAATGTCAATCTGACTTACAAAACAAGACAACAAGTGTTTCTAAGAGTGATTACAAAAAGTGAATGAGTAAATGACAATAATCGCTTATATTTATACCAGTACGGTGTCTCCCACATCGTACCGGTCCTATCAATGGGTCGCTACGCCGCTCGGCCAATCAGAGCTCTTGAATTAATCATTCTCGTCTGAACTCTAGCTCTGACCGGCCAGGCGCGTACGGCCGTCCGTAACAAGACCCGTCGTCCATTTATTTGTAAGTCAATGCTTTCAAGTGTAAAAATTTTACCTATGGAATAAACGATTATTTGACTATAACTTTGACTTTGTCTATATTAACTATTACTATACGAAACATACACTGCAAGAACATCCCTAGTAAATTAGAACTTTCTGGCACTATAACGAAATACTTTAATCGTTTTGATACTACTTTGGACATTGTGATACTTTGGACATTTTACTACTATGGACAATATGATACATTGGATATTTTGATACTTTAACATTTTAAAGCTCTTTGGTTTTTGTTACTTTGGACATTTTTCATAATAAACATACAATTTCACATTAGAGAACAACACATACGTTGCTCTGATCCCAAAGTAAGTAGCTAAAGCTCTTGTGTTATGGAAATCGGAAATAACGACGGTACCACAAACATCCAAACTCGAGACAATGTAGAAAAAATAGTTTCTACAGTGACCCGGCCGGGAATCGAACACTAGATCTCAGATATAGCGACACGTGGAAAGCGGTGTGCAAGCCACGCGACCACTGAGGCCGCCAATAACTTAATAAATTTTGCTAGTTTCGACATTTTGCAAATTTGGACATTTTGTATAATTAGTGATTTCTATAGTCCGATCATTTTAATAACGCATGGATGGAAGGGAACTCAGCCTTCGATGCAAGTCCCACTGCAAATTGATCTCGAACCAATAGCGTGTAAGGTCAACATTCTCTTTCGGAATTTTGGCTGTTGTTAGTTTATGTCCCTTTTTATGTCCCTGTCTACCGACCCGAGAGATAGTTTATTCCGGAGAGATTACGACCCGGCCGGCAAGACCAGGGTACAGCGGGCGTCCGAGCCAAGCCATCCGCCAGTGATACGCCTTAACGGGCGCCTCTGCTGGACCTGAACTTGGGTATAGACTCGCTGGGGTTTGTGGTGACCTGCAGAGACGGACATGTTCGTCTACCCCGGCGGTGTGTGGCCGGGGCGTCTGTCTCGTGCACTGCTAGCACGTCTTAGCAGCTGTCTAGTACAGGGCTTAAAGCGAGGACACGCGCGGCGCACATAAGTTGCCCTTTAAGTCGGAAGCTATGTCCGGATATTGTCGCAGGACACTGCAACCGGCAACTCCGGAACTAGCCCGGGGAGCTAGTAGAGGCTGAACTAAATATCCTCTGGTCCATCCTGCCGCTTAGGTTCTTGGGAACTGGAGAGACGTCGTTGTTCGGTGTCGGGAAGTGAGCGTGAATTACAGCTCTGCCACCAATGAGGAGAATTGGTAGTGGACTTTAGAGTCGACTTAGCGGTGGCAACCGTTAGTTGTGCAGTGCGCAACGGAAAGTGAGCGTGAAAACTGCTCCAGTACCTATCTGGAAAATAGAGAGGGTGCTGTACGTGTACTCTGGGCGGTTCTTCCGAGGCACAAGCCTTTTGAGAGCCGGATGAAGTCATTGTAATAATAAGTCACAAGTAACATTACTACTGACCAACACTGTACTCTGGCTGATATGGGGTCAGAGCCTGAGCTTAGATGGTTCCTGTGCGCGCACAAGTCATCGCCCTTCTCGCATACCTTAAGGCTCGGTAGGGAGGGTCAATATATTTTTTTTATCAAAGTTTCAGCAGCATTCTTAAACTTATTTGACAAATGTATTTAAGCAGTACAAAAGCCAATTACACAAACTCACTATGTATACAAAATTTGTGATATTATGATTACAAAAAAATAGAAAATCATTTTGCATTGCATTGCAGTTTTTTGTCCACACAAATTTATAATTTCAGTCTAGCTTTCGCTTTACAACTATTTAATAACTGCTGAGTTTTACAGTTAAATGTTCTTTAATGTAAACAGTTTTGAGCTCACCTTTCATTCCAATATCCCTCGAAGTAATACCACGAGATTTACGAGCAGTTGACAACACTGCGTGCTTTTTGATACGGTTTTGGAAGCGAACTATTGTATTACGCGAGTTTCCCTTAACTTGTCTCTTAGGGTCGTATTCCAGAACTCTACTCAATGCTTAAGTCAGGACTTGAGTATGATTTAAACCACCAGAAATCATACTCAAGTCCTTGCCACTAGGGTCGTATTTCCAGTGATTGAAATCATACTCAATTCCTGACTTGAGCATTGAGTAGAGTTCTGAAATACGACCCTTAGTTTGAACACGATTGTGACGGTGTGACCTCGTTACAGCGTTATCTCACCTCTTTGTATTGCCTCTCTCCGCTTGTATCCTATCATTTTTTATTTTACATGTATTTAAATTTTAAATTTGAATTGTTCCATCTTCCTTCACTTTCTCATTTTGTTTTCGTACCACGGTCACTCCCAGCTCGACCGCCACAACAGTCGGAGCTGTTCCAAATTCCATCGCGAATAATCGCTAATTCTGGTTCTTTACTACGTTTATAATCATTTAATAAGCTAAATCATGTGTAATAATTTATAAGTCTACAGCCTTCATGTACCTATATCTGTAATTCAGTTACTCGGCCCATTTAGGGGTAAGTGCCTTAATAATAAAGTGTTGGGAGTGTGTTATACTGTTGTACCTATTTTTTTACATTTACCTTTTTATTGTTACAGCCCTTTCTTTAAACTTCACTTCTTTAATAAATTTTGTGGACCGGAAGTTTCCCGTTTCATTGCCGTGAACCTGTTCACGGCTACTTCGGGCTACAACCCTTTCACAATGAACAAAATCCAACTCCTGAGGGGCTAGTGGCACGCCTAAATGTTTAGGATATCTTCCACGATCTTGGGCAGATTCTCGTCGCTGACCTCTGGCACACCTACTATTTCGATATTCTGAAGTATAGACCACTGTTCTTGCTTAAGGGATCCCTCCTCCGTACTATTTACATCAGCTTGGAGAATTTTAATATGATTGCTGAGATTATTATTGTCAGTCTGAAGCTTCTTAATTGTGCCTGTAGTTTTATCCATTGTGCCTTTAATAGTGTCGTACAAGCCACTGCATGTCTTTACTGAGTTTTCAAGCTCAAGAAATTTGTTCTCTAGGACGTTCGAGACTGACCTTTTTAGCTTTGCTAAGAAATTAGGCAGTATGGCCAGGCTAAATAAGTAAGTCAGTCGGTAGAGCACTATATTAGTATAAATAAACGGGGCACAGAGATATAACACAGAAAAGACGCAAGCACATGAAAGACTTCTAACTCGAACCAGTGTAGTGCGGGTCGTTAAAAACGTCGTTAAGTTACCGGAAGTCCTATTGTTATTACCATATTTAGTCATGAAAAAGTGATATTTTGGCAAAACAGGGTCGATGGCGAGAAGCGCCATCTACATTCGCAAAGACTAATCTACTTCCTCGAGGATGAGTGGTCTTCGTTCGTCGCTTCGGGCGCACTAGATAGGGTTGACACGCTATAGCAGTTCGCTGTTAAATGCTATTTCTATTTCTGTTTCTCTGTGTCTGTGTTCCTTTCTTAGTAGTAAAGTATTAAAGGTGTGTAGGTGTTATCATCACGACGTTTTTGTTTGACCTGGCATTCTGGACATACCCACGTCGATGTTGAAATTGTAATACCCCTTTTGATACCAACGCAGGCTTGGTGATACTGAAGCTTGCATGATAACTTGGAGTAAGTTAATACACCTTATTTCAGTGTCATGTCACTGTCGCAAGCTATAATCAAAACTAATGTAGAAAGATACGGGGCTGTTGTATGTTTACCTTTCGATGCTCCTGTACAGGCTCATCAGTGTACAAACAACTACGTCGACGAGGACTGAGATCTTTGACACCACGCCCGCTGCCTGTCTCCATCACGCTTAACGCACTGAAGCGATTTAGGGTCAGCACCACACGAGACGCGGGAGTTGACAGGTCTAACACGTCGTACGGGGAGTGGAAATACATCTGGAAAGATGATACATTGACGAAAGAAGGAATAAATGAGCTTCCAGCTACCAGAGTATGTTGCATTCAACTTATTAATTTGGAAACCCCCACACTAGCGTCTTTCAAGCGTTAGCGTCTTGCCAACAACCCACGCACAGCGTCGACACGACTCCGCGCCACAGCGACACCACGCCGTTCGGCACTATTTAAAGGGTGTACTCCCATTCTCCGTTCTACATCCATCCGAAACAATTTCTGTCAAAAAGTAATACTCGACTAAATCAAAAGAACGTGAGTAGACGCTGTGCGTATGTTGGCAAGACGCTGACGCTCGAAAAACGCTAATATGGGGTCTCTTATTAAATTTCATTGTCAACTCAGAAACCAACTGCCATTTCAATTATTGAAAGGTTAATTTAGAGAAAATTCCTTTATGGGTAAAACTTGCCTTGGTACTTTGTACGCTAACGTTATATTCTTTGTTAAAATTTTGTAATCTGTTTTGTTATACATACAATAAAGTCTTTACACACATACTCGGCAAATAGGTTCGTGGCCTAAACACGGTACTCGACATTAAGAGCCCTCATTATGCTATGATTGCGTAAAATACTATTATAGGTACACGCGTTCCGAGCGCGCGAATTTTTGCGGGAATGTTCGAGTACTTATGAACCACAGACCATGTAATTTTTTTTAACTTTCGTGTTATTAACCCTGTCATATTGAAACCGGGAGGCGGAACGGGACGGTCCGGAGCCGGACGCTAAGACTAATTCCCAGTTATTCAAAAATCAAATAATGAGTTGTTGGCATCTGTATGCCTGTTATTGATATTTTGTATCGGGGGTTTTCTAATTTTAATTTTAAGTGTTATTTGAATTTATCAAGAACGACTTTTCTATTACTTACGTCACAATTCACTTGTACTTCCAAAACAAGGTAACAGGATTGCGAAGAGTACTTGCAAGTACGCGGATATGACTTAGTGTCGTTTGGATTAGGTTTTCTGGAAAAAAAACCAAAACATGGAAAGATCGAGAAAAGAAGGATTTTTTTATTTTATCAAAATTATAACTTTCATCTGTGCTGCTTTTTCGGCTTACAATCTGTTTCTGGAAAGTTTGTAAATGATTCCAGCGTGCCTTTTAGGTCATGTCATGTCATGTGGATATTTTAATCTATGCAGATTATCCGCGGATGCGGATGCTATGCTGATATTCGCTACAACCCTAGTATGTTCGCCTTGGTCAGCTTTTACCAATTTACAAGACTCACACAGACACAACAATACAGTAACTTACACGATAGCAACGTCATCAATAGCCAAGGAGTTGAGATTATAGCAAATGCCGGCTTCTGTCATGACGGGCGTCCACACAGCGTCGGTTGGTTGAGACCAGGTTGTTTTTACGAGGAAATCTGGCAACACCTAAAAAAACCATAGACGTTACATAGCATACCAGAATTTTTAATTATTTTATGATTATTAAGTGACCTATGAAAATGAGGCTGTGGATCGAATCCAACCTTACAAGTGTGAATTTCTCGGAATTTATGTGCGAAATTTTATTTGAAATTTACATTGAGCTTGGTGAAGGTAAATATCGTGATGAAATCTACACGTCGAAGAAGGTTCACAACTATATGCGGAATTCCGAAATTTCGCAACTCCGGAATCTCGGAGCGATTTTTTGGACATTTCAATTTTGGAATTAAGAGGCCTAATATCGGTATTCCGATATTGAAACATTTTGTAGCGACATTTTATTTACTTCTTTTTCCGAACGCATCTATGTACACCACCCGTCCACTACTTACACCCCAACACCATACTCTTCCCTTTGTGTGTACCCCGGTCCCAATTAACCGCGCCATTGGATGCTTCGCGCAGTTGCCGCTAGATGAATGGACGTCATTACGAACTAAACGCAATATGAACAATAATTTGACCAGTAGTGGTTTTGGCGGTTTCAATTTTAAAACTGTCGGTCTTATCAAGATCACTTGATCAATGCCAGCTCTGACAGCATTTAACATATTACGAGATTAACTCGCCAAATTCAATGTGTCTTTGGAAGAAGACGTCGTTTGCCAAGAAACCGACACGGTGCGAGTGTGATGGTCAAATGGGAACGTAATGCAAAGGCTATTTGCCAGCACCAGCTTTGCTTAGCTCACGGGATTCAGCTTGCGGTCTAACTATTGATACTTTGTATAAAACTAAAAAAGAAAGCTATGTATGGCAAAGGGCGAAATCGACGCATCTAACCGAGGCATTTAAGTATATTTCTTGTTCTGCCTACAAGTGTAGAAAGTAAGGGAGTATTTTGAATGCTGGTTATTTATGTAATCGGATATGAAGCTCACTGTCTGATAAAATGTTGGATGCATTATTGTTCTTGAGAACTCGTTACCAAGAACAGCGTTTCTTTTCAAAAATCTAATTATTGCTTAAGTTAGTCAAGTATTACACTTATATTTGATTGTTTTCTATATATAGTTGATTACATTTCAGTTTATTTTGATAAATATTGATTCTAATTGATTGGTAAGTATTAGTAGTCTATTAAACTCGTTTTCGTATTGTTTATAATCATTTTTGTTTCTATTTTATATTACAAAATTGTTTTAGCCTAGAAGCTAAAGCTCAAGATAATTAAGTTTAATATTATTTTTATTTTTAATTAAGGTTAAATTTATAATAAGTGGATTTAAAAAATCATTATCTAAGTTAGTCAAGCATGTCGATGATTTTTTTCATTTTATGTTGATAAATATAGATGTTTTATTTTGATAAATATTACTCATTAAACTCGTTGTTTTAAATGTTCTTTTTGTTTCCATATAACAAAATTGTTTTCAAAATTGTTTAGTCTGATTTATATTAAGTAGGTGATTAAAAATCTGATTTATTTTTATGTTGATTAAAAGACTAGTTTACTTAAGTCGATGAAAAGACGTATATTATATTTAATAAAAACTTGTCTTATTCATTAGTGGTGTAGTCTCGTTCACCAGAAATCATAAAATAAAGTCACTGGCGGATGTTCGAATTCCGGAAGTTCCGGAATCAATTGTTTCAAGTCAATTGTTTCACTTCATTACTATAATGGACGAAAATTGCAACATTACATATTTAATTACCGATGAAATTTGATTCTGTATGTTTTGTAATTAGATGTTTTGCTGTTATTTCCCACACCACCGAATGGAACAGCACGCCATTAATAATAATAACGCACACACTCAACATAGCCCCGCCTAGGGAAACCCTGTATCGCGGGTGCAATGGACACTCACATAGACAATCACAAAAGACACCCAAACTCACAAGAGAAGTAAATATAGGCCATGCAAATATTTCTCCCGCCCGGGAACCGAACCTGGGACCTCTGCGTGGCAGTCATGGTAACCGTTCGGCCACGCAGGCAGTTAAACATTGTTAGAGATATCATCTTTATTACAATAAATACAGAATATTTTTGGAATATACGGAGACGTACACATAGGTCAGTTATTGGCCTGTCTTTATTTCAGCGCAAACGAGAGTTGATATTTATAAGTGATGTACCAGGCCCTTATTTCGTCTCTATTTCTGGTCATATACTCGATGTCAGGAGCATACAGGCATAGCGGGCTTTACATAGACACTTTATCGAGCGTCATACAGCAATCATGCGCGAACGAGCGCACGTGTAAAGACGTTGGAAGGATTGCGTTCATCAGTTTCACACGGTCTATCCTGTGCTATTAGCCTTTACAAGGACGCCTATTTACCTACTTCTGCCGCCTAGTAGTAATGTCAGCATTACTGAATTCCTGTTTTGAAGGGTAAGGGTGCTGGTGAAATTACAGGCATGATACTTGTCAACTTGTCTCAGAGTGACGGGTGCAGTGGCAGTGCCCCTCAAATTTTTGCTATTTAAAGATCTGAGTGGCAATACAACTGTTATGAACAGGCGTGTAGCTTACCATGAGGCGCATGACTTGTCCGTCCTGTCACTTGATTATAAAAAAACGCTCTTTCCGCTGTAACAAAAACAAACACGAGAAATCGCGCGCGAAAGCACGTTAGCTTACAAAATTTAAAACAACGCTCCGCTTAAATACGCATGATTGCTGCATCACGCGCTATATAGTGTCTGTATAAAACCCGCTAATGTCGCAACAATATGCGGGGCGCGGTATTTAAAACTAGGGAAGGGCGGAGAGTGACCTTTCTCGTCACCTTTCGTCCCCTGCCATTGGACCACCAAGGTTGTCAAATGTTATAAAGTGTACTCACATCAATAACTAACTGCTTCAAATCAACGTCAAGTGTGTGATCATCCTTAAATTCCTTATAATCTTTAAGATGAAAGATGTCCGAATTGGCTACAGTGGTCACAAAGCGTTTGTAATAATCGTATTTCTCGTGTTCTGGCTCGATGTTCCAAAGTTTCTTTATCACCTCTGGAAGTTTCGAGGCTTTTACTCGGTTCTGGAACATATTTCAAAATTTTTTTTCGATAACATTGTTTGTTCTGTAGTTGGCAGTGATCAGCGCTATGTTACGCATTGGCTGACAAGTCGGTGCTAACTAGTTACACGCCAACCGTCAGCGTCGAAGAAGAGACCTGAAAGAAATCCAGTCTTGGGCTCAATTTATATTGCAGTGGAACGGAATGGAAGCGAATTTTTGTAACAAATCCGGACGGGTTGATAGGGTTTGGCACGTGTCGCGCATTGCGTCGCGACATCGTACTCGCACCTGACCTCTCTTCGGTCAGATCATTCCTGCCGTGCGTAGCTCCCCTCGCCCTGAATTATCCGCTTACTCGAGGCATTTCGAAGGCGGCCGACCATTATAATT
Source organism: Hyposmocoma kahamanoa (assembly GCF_003589595.1). Taxonomy (NCBI): domain Eukaryota; kingdom Metazoa; phylum Arthropoda; class Insecta; order Lepidoptera; family Cosmopterigidae; genus Hyposmocoma; species Hyposmocoma kahamanoa. Next base: position 1,046,905 of record NW_020653777.1, read on the forward strand.
GAAATTTCATCTACAAAGTCATAACTATAAGGTGCACCTTTCTTCCTTTTCCTGCCCTTATCCCACGCTATGTGGAATCGGCATAATATATATTTTTCTTCCACTCTCCCCTATTAGCCCTTATTTTCATATTCACACCTTTCCCTGTCTTTTTCCTTTTCTTTTACATTACCTTTCACCTAAAAATCATCTGCCGAGCCCAAGCAATACTAACCACGTCACAAGCGGTGATACTGGGTAAACTAAACCGCCAATTCCTAAAATCTTTCTCCAGAGTAACCACTGTTGGGTTATCGTTGAATCTCTGCCATTGGCCCAACGATATTTCAATGGCGCCCCAAATTGCCGCTGCTGTTATGGTGGCCCAGAGGATTCTGAAATCGAGGACGAAATCGAATTAACAGAGTATACTGAGGAAACCCTTAGTTTAGTTGGTATAGCGTCTGGCACGGTATGCTAAAAGACGTCGGTTCGAATCCGGTCGGATCGAAGGAATTTTTTCGTGAGTGTTCGATCTTTGTATTAATAATTATAACAACTTAGTCTTATTTTTGACCAAAAAGATTTATGACATAATATGAATTATGCGCATCCAGAGCATTGACCAAGTTAGTCAAATAATGTTAAACGAGACGAATGAATCGCCTTTGACATCTTTGCCACAATTTCGTGCGCCTGGATGAAAGCAACACGCCACCCATTCCCCAAGAGCTTTAAGGGTACTTTTCCATCAGAGAGGCAAGACGAAACGAAACGAGACGAGAATTGAAATCTCACTAGCCTTCGCGAGCTCCCGCTGTGGTTGTGAATAATGAAGATTTAGTGCTGTTCAGTTCGTCTAGAGATTAACACGAGGCTGAAGTAACATATCGCCTAAATTATTTTTAATAAATATGTTTTTTAAAACTCAAATCGTAAGTACCCGACAATTTCGCGAATGATGTTAATAGCCATCGTGAGCTCGCGCGCGTTGAATTAATAAATACTCCACGTTTCAATCCAGACCAAATGGTCGGTATTTACCGAAGATGCGCTAAGAGAGAATTATTATAAAAAACCATATAAATTTCAATCCTCGTCTCGCGTCGTCTCACCTTGCCGGTGATCAAACATCTTAAAGCCCAGTCAGCCCCATTGACGCAATCGAGATGGAACGGCAACACTGGTGGCAATTGTGGTGTATCGTTAGAAATGAAGTAGTATTCTTAGGCATGACGAAAGTAAACTGTCTGCTTAGTAGTAGCGGACTGCCGTGCCAGCCTCCTTTTGCCCCGCATACCCGCAGTCGCACTCTGCCGAAGTTTCCTAAAGACTGCAGAGGCATTCTGCAGCTTTATTTTTGTAAATCGAATGAATTCGTAAACTAAAACTCTGTGAGCGATATTTTACTTCACCTGTCCTCGTTCTTCAATGAAGTAATTAAGGTTAGAGCGTGTAGCTACAAGTTTTCATAGTCAAAATTTAATATAAACAGATGACACTCGTTTGAAATTTGAATGCGACTGACAGCCGGCTCTTTGCCGGACAAGGATATAAAAATCCCTTGCTGAATATTAATAAAACTTATATGTGCCCGTAGTTCCACTTACCTTTCAAACCAATGTCTGCCTTGCACAGCGATGTGGAGGAACCCATGCATACTGGTTTCGAGACAGAAATCGCGAGCCCATCTTACAGCGCGTGGTATAACGCATGTATTAAATTGTTCTTTCAGTGGCTCTTGTCGATGTTTAGGTTCATTTTGGTTGAACATTTTTTACTTATTTCACAGATAATTTTTTAAAGGTCTTAAGGCCCAGCGCCCATTGGCGGAATCGGGACGGAGCGGCAACACTGGCAGCAATTGTGCTGCTGTACTCTTAATTCAAAGAGGAATTAATATCGCCAGCCTTCTGAGCACGATGGCGATACAGTAAAAAACTATCATATAAAAATTTAAAGTTATTTTTTTATGATTACCAAGCGACGGGACGCCAGCGGCGACCCCCCACACCTCACCCCTGAAATCTAGGCTAATGCTGAAATGCGTCGCCTTAACTCTACTTTGTTACATTATTATTTTAGTTGTATTTACAGGTTGTATACAAAAAAAATTAGGGTGTTCATCACAGTATTCCCGTCAAAATTGAAATAGCGTATGTTAAGCCTGCACCGAGGCAGCGGTACGTGATTGCGAAACATTTGCATTCGTTTGATTCCTAGTTATGAATTTTTAAGACTTTCGTGGTTATTCACTAAATGATTATCACTAGTATCAGGTTTCTTACCACGGTATGACTTCTTTTTATTTTCCCGATATTTCGGAACGGTTGCACGCTCCATGGTCACGGGTTGACTGGACGGCGGCAGATGACAGCTTTATGAGCAGACATATCGGTCTACCCTCTTGCGCTGTCGACGACTACCTTCATCGCGATTTGTTGTGGCGTTATATTATATAAATATCGGGAAAATAAAAAGAAGTCATACCGTGGTAAGAAACCTGATACTAGTGATAATCACCTAGTTATGAAGTTAATGTATAAGATAGTTTAGGATTCACTTTGTAAATCATACTCTTTAGAAACACGATTACTTTTACTTTCCTCAATAGAAAGAAAATCCGATAGATATCCTTATTGCGGTGTGAATATTTCACAGAAGGTCATCACTTTTTAATACATCTTTTCTAAAACGTATACACTGTACATTTTCCAAATGTGTATTTGTTTTAATAATACGTAGGAAAATACTTAACATATAGTAAAAATGAATATTATACACTGATTACTATGTGGTGTGACAACACGATTCCTAAACATTTTCACGATAAAAAAAAACACAAATTTTGACGCACTTTCATAGCACTAGGGAAACCCGGTATCGCGGGTGCCATGAACACACACATGGACAACCATAAATTACACCCAAACTCACGAGAGAAGTCGATTCGCATTTAAACTGGAAGGCTCATGTAGACAGAATTGGCAAAAACATTTCTAAATTTATCTATGCTCTTAGCGTCCTAAAAGCTAATACGCATGCAAAGTGTGACTTATCTGCATTCTACGCGTATGCGTATGCATGGTTGCGCTACAGAATTATTCTATGGGGACAAAGTACTCATGCGCATGACCTGTTTCATGACATTCTTCAAAAAAAATATCTCCGTATTATTGTAAATATCCGTCAACGGGAAAGTTGTAGACCACATCTTATTAAAGAGAACATGCTAACTCACCCATGCCTTTATATCATGGAAGTAGCATTGTTTATCCGTAAACAACCAAAATATTTTTAATTTAATCAAAATCCCCGCCGTAATAATCTAATTCTGCCTGAACTCAAATTAGAAATGTTTAAAAAAGGTCCATTGTATAGTTCAATTATAATCTACAATAAAATCCCAGTATTTATTGGACGAGAGGATAAAATTAATGCATTTAAAAAGAAATTGAAGCAATATCTTATTCACAAATTATATTATTCGATAAAAAAGTTGTGAAAAATAAAGGAAATGTGTGAAAAATAAAAGAAAAACTCACGGAAAGCTCACTTCATTCAAATTAATTAAATTTTACTACTAATTTATAGATTTATTTTTTAAGCTTATTTGAAACACCCTGGCTGGGTTATGTACAAGACCAAATTTTATTGTAAGAACTTTTTATTATGTACATGTGCAATATGAGATAAATAAATAAATAAGTAAATGTAGGCCACACTTATATTTCTCCCGCCCTGGGAATTGAACCCAGGACCTCTGCGTGGCAATCCAGAAGAAGAGAAATTTGAATTCGAGATGAGGTAGGAAAAATTTCTTGATTACCAACAACAGGCGCAAAGAGAAAAATTCGCGAAAATAATAAGTATACTTTTATCTTATTTTACTGATTACGACGCTGCTATAAAATGCAGACTTACTTAACTTATCATTACTTGGAATAAATTGACAGGTTGAAGAAAACGCTTTATAAAATTGACACAAAGATGAGTAGAGAAGAGAGAAAAGAGAACAAACTCAAACAAATATTCCTTCGAGCCTTAAATCGCAAAGATCTTAGGGGCACTGCCATTGCGCCCGTCACCTTAAGACATAAGTTGACAAGTCCAATGTGCCTGTAATTTCGTCAGCACCCTTACCCTCAAAACCGGAACGCAGTAATATTCACATTGCTGCTTGGCGGCAGGAGTAGGTACTTCCCTGGATGAACTCTTTCACAAGGTGCTATACTGCTGCTTAAATTCGTTTTAATGTATTGGGAAATCTAGATTTTTTTTAATAAGATCCGTATTTATAGGTCCTTGCAAAAGAAGTCCGTTGTCTACCCAGGATGCTGCGAGAGGCCATTGAAATTAAAAAACATCCTAATTTCAACAGGGAAGATGGTTTCTCCGTACCACCAGTTTGGGATCCAGTATTTCCTCTAATGAAAAATCCCAAACAGACATAAGACTGCAGTACTAATTAATATGTTTTAGTTTATTCTAATTTGTATTAATAATTAATAATAAATTAAACTTAATAAAAATTCATTCAATAAAATAACTTGTAAAACTTAATGTAGCGTAAATTGGAATGTTTTCTTTGTAAAATTAGAACAAGGTATTCAATTAATAACTATTGTAACTATAGTGAAAAAATAGGGTGGTTTGCATTAATATTAGACATAACTGGTTGAAGACTGTACCACCTCAGTCAACCGTGACCTTGAGACCTGTAAAGGGCCCGAAACGTCGGTTGTTTGAAGAAACAAATATACGCGATTTAAATCCGGAAAAATAGTTTCATTTCCTAAGATCCGTATTTTTATCATTAAACTCGAATTTTATTTATTCCCTTTCGATGGCGGCAATAGACAAACATTAATTGGGATTTTTTATTCCATTTGTTACCACTGGCAACTACTGAGATATTTTAAATGCGATTTGTCGCCAGTTGCAACAACATATCTTTTTATCCCACTTGTCACCTGTAGGGCTAGCACGATAGGGCGCGACTGGCGTGACAGCGACATAAAGCGGGAGAACTCTATGCGAGTTTTTTTTTTTTTTTTTTTTTTATACATGACAGGCAAATGACTCCACTCCACCTGATGTTAAGTGGAAAGTGGTATCCAAACGCGAAGGAACCTAGTGCAGCGATGAAACCCTCACTGCACTAGCCACCTCCACCCTGCCTGCCTACAATATGCCTCTGAATGGCAGTATCTCGCGCTTTAGGTCGCTCTCGCGCTAGTCACGCCCTTTCGTGCCAGGCCTACTGGTAACATATGGGTTTTTTATCCCATTTGTCATCACCTGGTTACACATGGGGTTTTTTCCATTTGTCGCCAGTGGAAATCACCACTGGCAACAACTGAGATTTTTTATTCCGTTTGTCACCACCTGGTAACGTATGGATTTTTTTTCATTTGTCACCAGGGTGAACAAAGCCAAATAGGTGTAAATAATATTCCGCCAACTATAACTCCAGAAAGTAAAGCGAGCCTTTCAAGTCGCCTCCACTTCCCGACATCGAAGAATTGATTTTCTTATTCACTAACAACCAGTCACGGCTGCAAGTCCGCACAACAACTAATTCATGAGAAAGATTGAAAAAAATTAGGCATATCGTTGTCACATGACCATTATACCAATGAAAATCTCAGTATCTTCATCACAATTTTAAATTTGACATATTCCGATTATTGTGTAATATGTAAAAAGTCAACAATTTTGATTTAAGCCACTATACCATATGCACAACCAAACAAAATGTTATCCATTAACTACTGTGTTATAATTGTGCTCTGCATGATATTGCATGTCTACAAATGTAATTAGCTACACTCACGGACAATAAATGTGAGCGCCCGTGTGCTTATGACGCAGGGTGTTATGCCGTAAGAGCATTTGCGCACTACGTTCGATTCGTATCAGGGGGTCTACTCTCGATCTCTGTCCGACATCCGTCCGAAACAATTACTGTCAAATAAGTAATATTCGACAAAATTAAAAGACAAGTATCAAGCATGAAGCTTCATTCGTATCACGCGTCTTTTCATTTGGTTAAGTATTGCTTATTTGACAGTAATTGTTTCGGACGGATGTCGAACGGAGATCGAAAGTAGACCCCCAGTTCTGAATTCGAGAAATGACGGTCCGAAATATCACAAAGATCACTTTATCTGTAGGTGTCGCGTGCCTACTAGAGGGCGTCAGGGCATTATAATAATAATATTTATTATGAAAAAATTTTTGGTTTACAAACTAAATATAAAATAAGGTTATTACAATACAAGATCCCTGACTCTCAAAGTAGGGTAACCTGTGACATAAGAGCCAGTGTTCCGCCGCGCGCTAGTGGACAACCTTACCCTGCACAGGGAAACAACAAGGTCCACTATTCTTTCAATTAGAATAAAAACAAAAAAAGAGAAAAGATAATAATAGCAAAATTATTTGAGAAATAGTACTAAAAAATATGACTTATGGTAAATGAGTGTGGTAATGCATGTGTGAGTGCGTGTGTGTGTGCTGCGAAGGTGCTTTTGTTAGGTGAATGAGATCTCGAGATATTGATTGCACTCGGGCGTTACATGAGCTAGCGCCGGCGCTGTAGGTACCTAACCTATCCATGTGGTTTCTTCAAACAGGGAGAAAAAACTGCGATCCGTTATCTATTTCGTTACAATTTTTTATAAAAACCCAAAAACAGTTGGCGACCAGATTTTATTGCCTATGAGTTTATTTAAATTGTTTGATCGTGTAATTAAAAAAGTTTTATTTTAAAAGCTTTTCTGTGTCTCTTGTAGTAGCAAAATGCTATGATTATAGAGTGTCATTTTCATTAATACTATTTAATAACCTTCTTTATAAACCAACTTCAAAAGCTTGTGGAATTACAACTACTTGCCGAGTTTTATTGAAAACGGTTAAAGCAAAGTTGTAAATAAACCAGATTTATCTGCTAATTTGCTACCCTTATATTTGGAATATTTTCTTACATTAAAATGGGACACACTTCGGATATCGCTTGCTTAGTGCAAGTCCGGTTCCAATTCAAGAAAATACGTATATCGCTTGTACACCTAGAGATTACATGATCCCTGTGACATTTCGGACTGTTATTTCTCGGATTCGGAACAGGTACGAATAGGACTCTCTTAATGGCGGTTAAGAACATGGCTAGCCATTGTTACGTTTTATCCATTTAGGTCGTCTGTTGACTATTTAGTACCACTATGGATCCCTCTATAGTATTCGCACCTAACTTCACGCACTACTATTTAGCTGTTGTATTGACTACTTTAGTACCATTTTGGACCGCCCAATGGTATTCACGCCTAACTTCACACTACCACCTCAACGGAAGTTATAAAAGGGCCGCGGTATGGGCGGAGCAGCTCGGTCTTGATCCAGCTGTATACTAGTGAAGTAACCTTTAGAGAATACTTGTGAATTTGTCGGTTTGAATACGCCATCAAATAGAGTGAAGTGACATTGAGATCGGATTTTTATTAACACGCCACACCATCGAGCTAATATTTAACAGCAATTGTTTAGTATTCCGCTCTTCAATGGCTAGTCGATGACACTTCGACGAACGAGATAAAAATTAAAAAAAAATCATTCCCATAGAAGTTTTATCAAGCCAATATTGACCGTTAGTGGGTTCAAGAAAATTAAATAAGAGTGCAGAACCCATTGACTTACAAATAAATGGACGAGGGTCTAATACAAAAACCACGAAAAAAATGTCCCAAGTCAACCTATTTAAACGTAGTGAATGACATTTAAAGGAATATGAAAAAGCTAAAACGTTGAATTTAAATTGTAATGTCATCGCAGTACTGTCTAATTTTGCTTGCTTCGCTGTCAGTCGAACAAACGAAGACTAAAGCGTGAATGACGCTCTGTATACGATTTTAACGCCCTATAAGTTCGGACACTTTTTAGCGCGGACCCGACGTCCATATAATTGTAAGTCAATGGCAAAACCCTATTTTTTAAACCACTGGTCATTGCGTGTACGACAAGTGCAATACGTGTAGATTAGTTGTTTAGTTTTATTAGCCATATATTGTATGTATGTTAGTCCTTAAGATATATATTATATAGGTCATGTGGCCTGAAATAAATAGTCTAAATAAAAAGAAATAAAAAAAAGGTATTATCTTTATTACAATGAATAAAGAATATTTTTGGAATATACGGAGACGTACACACAGATTTGTAAGGGTCGTAGCCGTGGGTTAGCGTAGCGAGAGGTACTTTTCAATGAGAAACGAGGAAAATATTCATAAATAAAACTTTACTTTACGCTTTTTTTACGCATGCGCGTTCGGCTACAAAATTCTAGAACAACCACGATGTTCATTTTACCACAATGCTCTATTATTTTTTATACAATTCTAAATATTAGGGGTTAAAGTATGAAATTGTCGTTTCGCACTTGAAAAATTAAAACAATTTTTTTTAAGATTAAATATATTTGTTTAATCAAAGTTTTTTCCCTTGTTGTCTATACATTTCTGCCATGTAATCGGAAGGTCATTTAAACCTTTGCGATAGAACTCTGGAGACCTGGACTCCACAGCTGTGTGAAGGGATTTTTGTACTGCTTCCTGGGAATTTTATTTCCATACAAAAAAAAATCAAATTGCGGGAAAAAATGGTAGTCGGTCGGGGCGAGGTCCGACGAATATGTAGGATGATGGATAATTTATATCTGCAGGTCTTGTAGTAGTAAAACTGTTTCTCAAGCAGTGTGAGGTGTTGCGTTATCATAGAGCAATAACGGTGAAGCTGTTTTGCTGCGAGTTCCGTCGTCATTATTCAAACGCCATATGTCATATTGTGGGTATGCTAACATTAAACCATGACGTTTCCTGGTAGTTTGATACGGATCGGCTTTCATCATTACCTTCAATTCAACGTTATTTACATTTGTGACTGGTCTTCCTCGTGGTTCTTTCTTCAAGTCGTAATTTGCCGTATTGCCGGCGTTTGCCGTATTTGCGTATGCCGTATCCTCTCCAAATACAGCATTGACAGTTTCTGCTACGTTAACTCCATGTGGAAATTCGTATTCGAAAATTAGGTACTCAGATTTTCGCTGTATCTGTCTTCACGTTAAAAGCTGAATGTAAAAACAATTGAAAGTCGAACAATCAAATATCATGTTTTTTAAGTTAAGCATGTTTTACTTTTCGTGTGAAAAACGTTTCACTCTGAAATCGGACACCATACAGGTTTAATTTTAATTTAAAGTGGCCAGTAAAATAAATCGGCAATTTCATATTTAAACCCCTATTACAAACCCATATTTAGACAGCTCGAAATACAAATTATGCTGCCTGTTACACTGTCAGTTGTTGGCGCTGTACTATTTGAGCTTTCTAACTTGTGATTTCAGCGCAAACGAGAGTTGATATTTAAATGTGATTAAAGGCACATTTGATGAGTTGCCAGGGATGGACGGCCCTTATTTCGTCTCTACAGAGATTATATAGCATTATAATTATGATAATATTTATTATTCTGCAAAAATCTGGTTGCAATGGTAGTTGAATCTCAATAGACTGTCAGTGGAATGACATTGATGGGATTCGTTCATTCCTTAGAGGATGAAAAAAAAGAATAGCCTAAGGTTCATTCAATCAAAAACTATTGGAGTTGACAGGAGTGCCTTCAGTACTATGAGGAATGTATTATGCTGCCGTTGTCTTCAGATTCCTTTGCGCACTTCTTCAGTGTTACATCTGGCCAATACTTCTATACGGATGTGAGGCCTGGACAATAAAAGAGCATCTCAGGAAACGCATTTGAAATGTGGGCCTACAGAAAAATGTTGCACTTATCATGGACTTAGAAAGTCACCAATGATGAAGTTCTGCGACTAGTTGGACAGAATCGTACAATTTTGCAGACCACCAAACAGAGAAAAGTTGCATATCTGGGTGATGTGAGGCATGACAGATACGAGCTTCTGCAACTGATAATGTTGGGAATAGTCGTTGGTAAAAGGAAAGCTGGTCGTGGGAAAAAATCGTGGCTGAGGAACATACGAGAGTGGATTGGGATAGCAAGGGCCGTCCAATTGTTCAGACTCGCCAGGAATAAAGATAAATATGCTGAGCTGACTGCCAACATTTACTAATTGGAGAGGCATCTTAAGAAGAAGAAAATGAACGATTGATGTTGCATTACTAAAACTACCATAGAAATTACTATTTTACTTTTTTTTAATTTAACTGCCTCCGTGGCCGAACGGTTACCATGCCGGACTGCCACGCAGAGGTCCTAGGTTCGATTCCCGGGCCGGGAGAAATATTTGTATGGCCTACATTTCTCTCGTAAGTTTGGGTGTAATTTGTGTTTGTCTATGTATGTGTCCATGGCACTCGCGACACAGGGTTTCCCTAGTGCGGGGCTATGTTGAGTGTGTGCGTTATTATTATTATTATTTTCGTATTTATTTTAAACTCTCGCCTCTCCCAAGGCCTAAAAAATTAATTATTATTATTATTATTACTTACTTTTAGCAGAATACCAAACGTACAAAATTCTGCCTTTGACACTCTATCCACACATAACTGGGATGATTCAAAATCTACAGAAAGTACAGAATCCCTACTAAAAAAACCAACCTCAAAAATTCATGGAATTACATCAATTTGACATGATTTATTGAAATCGGTTACCGGAGAATGCGTGAAAACGGATTGATCCCCTAGTATGCAGCGGCGAGGCGATTTCCACCGGCTTGCCTAAAATTTTCCACGTATTATCAAATGCTACATTTTGAGCTAAATTTTAAATATAGAATAAGTTAACCAGTGAAATGAAGTATACTAGTACCTATGTGTGATAATTATTGTGTTTAAGTGTCGCCAAGGCGCCACATTTTCTTAAGAGGGAGCAGAGGAAAAATTCCTAATCTTCGATTTGATTTTAAATGGGTATATCCACTTTAAAGTTAAAAATAAAATATTGTATGAGTAACTACACGACATATTCAAGCATAGACATTAATCAGAAACATAAAACAATAAAGTTTCCTCGATAGATAAAAATCACGAAATGACCTCTAATTTTCAAATTTTTTCGATTTGTCCTCGAAATGCTACAGGTTATTAGGACAAAAATTAGATAATTAATTATATTTATGCATGATCGACAACTGTCGCTACGGATTTTTTTTTAATCCCTTTAGTTTTAGAGTTACTCCGTTTGGTAGCCTTTTTCCGACAAAAAAGAATCATTAAAATCGGTTCACAAATTTAAGTACAGCCGGAGTTATCGGGTGACATACAAACAAAAACGTCCAGTCGAATTAAGAACCTCCTCATTTTTATGAAGTCTGTTAAAATTAGCAGACTTGGGGTCTTTTATCGTCCTTGTGATAGTTAGTTTTGATGTTTACAAAACGTTATAACAAAAATGAATCGACCCAATGGTATTTAGGTAGAATACGTCAAATATTTCGTCAAATAACGATTGACGTGTCTCTTATTCCGTTTCGAGGAAATTTACGTTATTCAATGACATTTACGTTTGCATACAATATTCAGAACCAACAGATTGCCGCTATCACTTCCACAATGTTGACTCATAAGTTACCTATAGAAAGAATGTGAATGATTTACTCCGGATTCGACTCATTTATTATAAGTAAGCGTCATTCATTTAGAGGTTTCTAAACATATATGAGTAACGAGGAAAAGGTGTAGGTATAAGCAGGTATAAGAACAATAAAAATGGAAGTAAATTAATTTGCTACTCCGCGAACTCACAACACAAGCACAAGCTTGCGTTATTTATTCTATCTTTAGTCTGGGGTGGTGAACCTCTAGAAATAGCACAACGAGTAATTCTCAAGGTCAGCACTTTTCGATCATATTAAGTATGTAAAGTCTAGTCGGTGCGTAAGCTGTCTATATTGCTCACAGTCGTTAGGTAAAAATCTAATTTAAAAACTAACAAACATCCCAAAAAATCCAGGCGACGAAACGCATTCCGTACAATGACATATCAAAATTTAAATATAAATATGTAAATAAATATTGTTGCTTATTAGGTCCACATCTATTTAATAAAATTATACATTCAATAAACAAGAGAATGTAAACATAGAGTAGCAGAGTATATCCATAAACTGACCTATGATGAAACCGAGAACTTGTAACACACACTCCCACACACATTCAATCATCTCCTTTCTCTCACAGGGAGATCACTACTCACATTTAAAATTATAAGTGAATTATAAGTAACTTTAAATTTAAACTCAGTCTCTAGACTTATTTTAGAAGACAATGTTATTTTTTAAATCAGTCACATGTTCTTGTATTCACGGAAGAACGCTGATGTCTGAAACAGACAACTACAGATAATTTAATTATCTAGTTCAGATACAGATGTCCTGCCCTAAATTCAATATTGCAACCTTAACACTCTCAATGTGAAATTAGTCTATAAGTTTCTGAAATAAATAAATAAATAAATTTATTATTAATTTATTAATTTTACGCGGAGGGAGGGTGCGAAAATTAACAGCATGAAAAAATATGCCAGAAACTAATTTGTTTGCGTTTCCAAATATGTTTCTGGCCAAATTATAATTAATATAATTATTAGGAAATTCGTACTTCGGAAATAATCCTATTTCTAGATGAAATGAAATTTATAGTACATTACGATATTAGTGCGTAAAGATGGTTATAACATGCGAGGCGGAGTTTTAGCCCGAGCCGAAGGCGAGGTCTTAATTGAGCCGAGCATGTTATAACCAATACGCACGTATATCGTACGACGTTTTTTAACACATTTGCGAGGAAACAGAAAAAAAACATTTTATATTTTGTTCATTTTTAATTAGTGAATGCACACTGTTGCTTTCCCGCCATTTTAACAGCGCGCTAGCGCTGCCTACTGACTGGCGCCGCGCGGCGATTTGTTCGAAATTTGAATAGCAACAGCGCGCTGCTCACTAGCTGGAGTCGTGCGGCGGCGATCAGTTCCATATTTGAAATGGCAAATAATACTGTTATGGAATTTGTATGGACTATAACTTAACTATTTGCTTTGGTAACATACGCGTGTTTCATGACCCGCTTTACATATTTAAAACCGGTGGAATTACATCAGCTTTACGAGCAAGGGTGTTAAAAATTAAAATAACGTATGATTGTTATTAAAAATGAGAGTTAGTGTACGTGATCGTTATAAAAAATGAAATTATAGAATGTAAGTTAATATTAAACATTCGTTACATAAAGTTAATTACTATATTAAATGAGTTTCTTGGTAGAAAATTATGCCAATAAAACATTGACTTACAATGGACGTCGGGTCCGCGCTAAAAAGTGTCCGAACTTATAGGGCGTT
>NW_020653777.1:1065257-1126637 GCF_003589595.1 Hyposmocoma kahamanoa
ATTATAACAAACTAGTGGAGTAATTTCACAAAAAATAATTGAATATCAATTCAATAAAAATTTAATTAATACAGTGAATAGCGACATCTCTCGCCAGGACTGGTAGCTGTAAAGGTACTAACTGGGTGATAAATCTGTAATAGATTTCTCATAGATGGCGCTACGACTAAAAAGTCGTTGAAAGACCATCGTGAGGTCCGTTGGTTCGTCCCATGGCTTAGTTGGTATAGCGTCTGGCACGGTATGCAAGAAGACGTCGGTTCGAATCCGACCGGATCGAAGGAATTTTTTCTAAGTGCTTTTTCTGAGTGTTCGATCTTTGTATTAATAATTATTTTCGGAATGTTATAAAAATTCAATAGGTTTGCGATTTACATGAAAAAAAATGCATTGCTTGCTATAATATCAATGGAATTGTAGTCTAATCTTCGATAGGTACCTAATTGAGATCCATAAATAACACAGTATATTAGTCTTCGAAATTATGCATAGGATTTGTCTATCATAAAACATTCCAATTCTGGAATTTAGTCTTATGAAGTTAGGTAAAAATTAACAAACATTAATTATTTAAATTTTCCTATAACATAGCAAAAATACTCGTACCCAAACAAAAAATAGTTAAGAAAACCACCACTTCGTAACTATCAAAAAAATTACAAAAATCAAACGTAAGCGTTTAGAAATAATGTAACTTTTTTTAAAATAAATAGGATCTGAAAAAATAGCGTCAATTGTTTTATCATTTAACCTGCTGAGGATTCTGTTGCACGCAATTTCCAAAATCTGTTTGCCAAACCGTAGAAATAATGCCAAAAGATCCGAATTCGATTTTAAAATCCGAATTCAAAAAATCGTGAAAATCCCCAAAAAATCCGGATTTTTTTATTTACGTATATGTACGGATTGCATTACCTAGATACAACCTCTAATGGCTTTGGTTGATTCCGCATAACAATGAATAGTGTTGAATCCATCACATTTGAAAAAATATATGTATAGTAAAATAGAGATTAAAATTGATTATTACTATATGGTGTGAAAAAAGAATTCCAAAAAAATTTCACGATAGAAAAATAAACACAAACTTACCTCGAAATTTTACAAGAAAACCGCTGCGTTCAATAGGTACTTCACATATACCAAAATAGAACACATATCGTATATGACCATTGACTTACAATTATATGGACGTCGGGTTCGCGCTAAAAAGTGTCCGAACTTATAGGGCGTTAAAATCGTATACAGAGCGTCATTCACGCTCTAGTCTTCGTTTGTTCGACTGACAGCGAAGCAAGCAAAATTAGACAGTACTGCGATGACATTACAATTTAAATTCAACGTTTTTAAATAGGTTGACTTGGGACATTTTTTTCGTGGTTTTTGTATTAGACCCGTCGTCCATTTATTTGTAAGTCAATGTATGTGACATACATTTTTGAAATGGCCAAAAAGAAATAATTTCGTTTTTAAAAAAAAAATGTAAATTCTGAAATAAAATTTTTAATTCGAGCTGAGGTAGAATCTACTCTTGAACGTGAAAACGTAACAGTAACAGAGTTAGTAATTTATTAAATTACATGTCATATAAAGCTAGATCTGTAATAACTTTTTGCATACGTTTCATATTTCCATTGAATATTATAATCTTTAAACTGTGACATCTAGGTCGTTACACTTTAGTAATATTCCATAGGTTCATGATACACAATATCGATTTGTAATCTGAATTTTTTAGAGAACCGTCATCATCGTACATCTTTTTAGTACAGAAATAAGTGGATAATAACCCTTTTATTCATTCATTAGATCAATTGCTCAGTGCCCTAGAAATATGTAGCCCCAGTTTTCTTGTGTTCTAATTTTAATATTAGTACCATCAACCCCAAGTTGTTTATTATTATATAACAAAAACGAAAGAAGTACCCACACCCTTAGTACAATAAAGGTAAGTTACAGTGAAAGCTTAAATACCAGAAAGTAAAACTAGGATTAATTGTTGTTTTATGTTCGTTTGTTGTCTGTAAAGGCTGGAGCCTAAACTAGGACACCTTGTGCTTTAGGTCTCCAGGCAACCCACGGATAATATATTCTAAAAACAATGACTACGGCAAGAATTATTCATATGATGGATAAGAAAAAAATCATTTTCACTTCTCATACTCTTAAAGTTTGTATTTATGCTGGGTGTAGGCTGTATAACATAGGATTTTATGCTCTAGTGCATAAAATAAAAAACCATAACATTAAATATGTGTAATTGTTATAATTTTACATTCAATTTTAATTAAATAATTGTTTATTTGTTATATTGTTGTATAATTTCCTCGCAATCGATCGAGTGTATAACTCGTTCATAAAACCAAAGTGACGCGTTTTAGGCACTTGTCCTACAATCTACTTATGAAATAAAGCAAAATGTTAAAAAAGTAAAAATTTCATGTTAAAAATAAAAACATAAAGGATACAATTATTTGGCATCTGGGCGTCTACTCCCAAAAGTAAAATCCGATACACGTAGCTGCGTACGTCCTTCGTTACTAAGGAAGCTACTACGAAAAGCCAACTTTTTTATTTCGTACGCAGTTGCGGTTGTATATTTTGAGAGTAGGCCTCCTGGTACGGTTTGCTAGAAGACGCCAGTTGGAATCCGGCCGGATAGAGAGAATTTTTTTTAAGTGTTCAATCTTTGTATTATAATTATAACAAACTAGTGGAGTAATTTCGCAAAAAAATTGCATATCCATTCAATACAAATAATTAGCAATTGTTCATCACATTCCAGCGTATAGGTATTCCTATAAGTAAGCCTCCGGTGTCCTCATATGACATTTGCCAGTTAGTGACCAAATTCTTACATTGAAGTTTTTTTAGCGGATATATTTGCAATTTTCTAACACATTGGGCACGGTACTTGCCGGCTCTTCGGTTTCCCAGACAGTCTATTAATTTGTATAATAAATTTCGTTGTGATATAAGTAGGGGAACGTGGGGTATTGGGAGCCCGCAAGTAAAGAAAGGGTTCGTCCAGTGAAGTACTGCTACCTTACCTATCTCTGTCGCCAAGCAGTAATGTGAGCATTACTGCGTTCCGGTTTTGAATAAGGGCGCTGGTATAACAGGAACATGGGACTTGTCAACTTTTTTTATTCATTTCAAGAAAAATACAGCAGGCAACTTATTTACTAAACATGTGCACTCCTACTCAATTTATACCTACATTACTATGTATTTTATAACATTGCATAATATTAACTGTACTGACTAAATAAAATATAATAATAAAGAAAGAAAGAAAGAAAGAAAGAAAGAAAAATTGTTTATTAGCGTCATAATTATGCCATATTACAATTTACAAATTTTACATTCTTAAGCCTAGATATAAGTATAACGCTAAACCGACGTCTACTCAGCATTAGTCGAGGCATTTGCAACACCCCAACGCTGGTCTTCCGGAGACACCGGCCAGTTACGAAGTACCACTACGCGCTGCAAAGTAAATAACATTAAGAAATTCGCCTTTAACCATTGACTTACAATTATATGGACGTCGGGTCCGCGCTAAAAAGTGTCCGCACTTGCAAGGCGCTAAAATCGTATACAGAGCGCGACACTCCGCTTTAGTCTTCATTTGTTCTACGGTCAGCGCGATACTGCGATGACATTACAATTTAAATTTCGAATAGGTTGACTTGGGACATTTTTTTCGTGGTTTTTGTATTAGACCCGTCGTCCATTTATTTGTTAGTCAATGCCTTTAACCCACATTTTAGTGCATATTTACTTAATTTCGTGTCATTCCTTAGCCAGTAAATATCGTTATATATTTTTGGAACTAAATAACACGTACATCTTTTTCCATAATAGTTATTTGTTTTACTTATGTCTCAGGGCGTCGGGCGCAGTGGCAGTGCCTCAAAGGTCTTTGCGATTTAAGGCGATTCATCGGGGAGAAGCAGGAAAAACTATTTTGCTATATCAAATTAAGTTGGTTAAACAAATGTAAATAACGCTCTTACAAAAAATATACTATGCACTTAAGGATATTGTCTAAATAATGTGCTAATTTGTTACACGTTATGATGTACTTTAGCGTAGATGTGGTCTTCTTCATAGCAATATAATAACACAATGATTTTCCACGTGGAAACCGTATAATTTTGACTCAATTTAATTACATATTTAATTATATTTTTAAAAGTGCCAATACGTAACTTGTAATAAAGTTTACCCTATCCTATAAAATCTTGAAAACAGGCTAAACGTAAAGGTCTAAAATGAATTATAAAATATCTAACTTTGTACATACAAATTTTTATACGTAGATATTTCTTTTTAAATAGGTACGTACTATAAAGAACCTGCTAAACTTTGGTTTTCAATGTTAGTTATTTAATTTCAAAGTAATTTAATTATTTATTGAATTCACACTTATCCCATTCTCCAGCTGTTTAAAGACACGCCGCGCCGCCAGCTGCCCCGTCAGCCACCATCGGGCGCTTGTCGACGTCGGATCTGTGTCAAATTTTCTCCGGCTATTCTTATTTTATTCATATGAATTTACAGCGCGCGGATTGCGGGCCGCGAGAGGCGCTGCGCCACACCTCACCTCCTAAAATCTAGGCTCGCGTTGTAATGTAAAATAACCATACATATTTCCCATATCTATGAAAATACCTCGCCTTAATAGCCATCGCGAGAACTCTAAAGTTTAAAGTACGTTTAGAGTGCAAAGCTCTGGCCTTGAAGTTTACATTTTAAAAAATAACAACAGTTGGCGAATCAATAATTTGACCTTCACTTTGACTTCTATTTGCAAAGAGATAAGAGATACCGAGGCGATAGTGACACACCAAAAATAGAAGCGTGGCTTTATGATATTCTTACATTTTTTTTATTACATCAAGTGACGGGACGAACAAATCGTGAGCCTGATGGTGAGCTACACGCCTGTCCTTAACAGTTACAGTGCCACTCAGAGCTTTCAATTGCAAATTTCTGAGGGACACTACCACTGTGCCCGTCACACTGACCCATAAGTTGACGAGTCCCATGTGCCTGTAACTTCACTAGCACCCTTACCCCTCAAAACCGGAACACATAAAAAAAATACTCTACACCTAAGGATATTGTCTATAAAATGCACTAATTTGTTACACATTACGATGTACTTTAGGGTATAGATGTGGTCTTCTTCATAACAATATAATAACACAGTGATTTTCCACTTGGAAACAGTTTAATTTTGACTCAATTTAATTACATTTTTAATTACACCAACATTTTTAATTATGCCAATACGTAACCCGAAAATGCTTATAATGCTAAATGGGTCCCTACATACTTACCCAATCATATAAAATCTTGCAAAACAGGATAAAATTTGGATTTAAAACGAATTATTTAAGAAATTTTTAACTTTTAAGAAGATTATTTAACTTTAAGAAAGCATATTACGTTGTCTAAAATTGTATTATTTCAATGAAACATGTAGCAGTAGAGCTCCTTGTGAAAGAGTTGATCCAGGGTAGTACTGACACCTTACCTATTTATGCCACCAAGCAGTAATGTCAGCATTACTGTGCTCCTGTTTAGAAGGGTCCTGTGTGTGGAACCTGTCAACTTATGCCATCAGGCGCGCGATTTGTTCATTCCCTCACTTAGTCATTATGAAAAAAAAATATGAAACGATGATTTTTAAATAGCTGAACAGATGCTATAAACACAACTTAAAACTCTTTTCCGTTAGGGAATAAAAATTAAATTTAGCAACACAGTCAACGCGCTGACGTATGGCGCACAATTCAAAATGGCGGCTGTTATTTTACATTGGAGCACAACTTCGCGTATCGCGTTTACATGGACGAAATATTGAGAACTTTTTTGGTATCCGCGGCAATCGACGTGGTATCGACAAAGCATGGTCGACACCACGTCACACTTATTTTACAATAAAACCAATCAATTGAACATAAAAATAAGAATAAGTTATCGAAAAACATGGAGAAAACAATCAAACGTTAGAAAGTGTCCATTGTTGTTGGACCCGTAAAAAATAACTGGGTGTAACAAGGTCAATCTGTAAAACGACTAAAATGTAGCTAAAAACGTAGTAAAATTACTCAGAAAATAAGTTTAAAACCTTTCAACATAATATCAACGAACAATCAGGCATTAAATGATCAAATGCAGAGTACGTTTAATAAATCAATATATGGCCTCAATCCAGTACCTTGAGGAACACCTATGTAATAACTCGCGTTATCGGCGTTATCAAGTATTTATTCTGCACACTATCTCTACTGGTTGATAACTGCAATATTTTACCGTGTTTTTCATACATTACTAATTTTCTAAAGCGAAAAAATCTACTACCAACATTAGCGACTCAATCGAATACTTCCGTGAATCAACGAAAATATAATCATATGTATAAGGGAATTATACGATGATATCATATCCGTTTAACGTGAATTTCATAAGATAAGATATGATAGGAGTCGCACTAACTTTCAAATGTTTCGGCATTGTTAGTGGGCGCGTTAAACACCGCTGTACTGTACTGTGAAATAATTTTCTACAAGTACAGTAGGATTTTGGTCCTACATTAAAGTTTAAGTGAAATGACATTAAGAGACATGGGTTTTCTAAGTTGGGGTTTAGTTTTGTTCCTGGCAGCTACGGCTTCTGCACAGACACAGTGTGAGTTCTAATCTATTTTTATCTAAAATGTATCGTTATATAATCTAATTAATTTATTCATATCACGAGACTTCTAACAAAACGCGGTTCAAACCGTAGCTAACCACGCAGTGTGGGTTGGAGTAAGTAGATTTAATAACGACGTTTCCTATGGCTTTAAACTTATAGTATTTAAACTAAACTGCAGATGATTCGTAAAGATAATCCAGACATCAAGGTGAGATCAGATCCTAGACAAGCATCCTATGATCTAGCTTTCATTGCGCTTATGTACGAAGATATAACTGAACATGTATGTAACGCTGAACATCCAGATACAGTTTTTTTTTGCATCATAAATACCGCCATCACGTTCTATATTGATCAATCAATTGATAAGACACCCAAAAATTGTGAAAGCGTTGTGTCATGTGACTTATATCTAGACACACGATAGTGTTCAATCAACATTCATAAAAAAGGGCGAGGCACTGTCTAAGTGTTATATTGTACTAACCATTTCATTTCTGAACCTATAGCTGAAACACATACATATAGCTGAAAATGTACTTGACGTGCAGACTTGTGATTTCCTTCATCACATTTGTTCACCACTTAAAACTGTTTAAACATTTGTAAGTGATATAGAACAACATACTATTCTTCTTCTACTGCAAGTGCCTCTCCATTATTGAAGGTCGGCAGTCAGTTTTCTATATCTTTCTTTGTCCAGAGTTAGCCTGAACAGTTTTTCCACGGTCTTGAATGCCGGGTCGAAGGTCCATTGCCTGATGTTACGAAGCCATAACATTTTCCTTCTTCCAACCTTTCGCTTCCCAGCTACTTTACCCATCATTATGGTGTGCAACAGATGATATGTGTCATGTTGCAGTACATGACCCAAATAGGCAATCTTCTGCTGCTTGACAGTGCGTACCAGTTCCACCTTCTTCGCCATACCATACCATGCGGAGCATTCTATGATGATGACATTTCGAACGCATCAGTCGCATCGCATTTCGGTCCATGATGCGCATCCATAAACGACGTTGTTGTCATCAGTATGTTAACGTCAGTATCATTATTTGTTACATTCATTTAATAGCCTTTGGAAGAAACGTTTGCATTAATGCATTAGAAAAATGTCTGCCACAGCCATTGACTTACAAATAAATGGACGACGGGTCTAATACAAAAACCACGAAAAAAAATGTCCCAAGTCAACCTATTCGAAATTTAAATTGTAATGTCATCGCAGTATCGCGCTGTCAGTCGAACAAATGAAGACTAAAGCGGAGTTTGGAGCTCTGTATACGATTTTAGCGCCTTACAAGTGCGGACACTTTTTAGCGCGGACCCGACGTCCATATAATTGTAAGTCAATGGCCACAGCGCATCAATCGGCAAAAGCATCGTACTTTTGCCAATTAATGCTTGCGCGAATGTGTTAGATAGGAGATATCAATTCATACACAACCACCAAAGACCTTCCAAATGAAGGAATAAATAAATCGTGCACCTGGTGGTAAGTGACATGTCCAAATCCATTACAGTTGCAGTGCCTAAAGCTTCAGAACAGGGACACTGGCACTGCGCCCGTGCCTCTGAAACATAAGTTGACAAGTCCCATGCGCCTGTAATTTTACAAGCACCCTTACCCTTTCAAGAAATAGGTAATGTGGCAGTACTTCCCTGGACCAACCCTTTCACGGGGGATTCTACTGCATCTAAAATACCATACGGTATTGTGCCCCATCTTCCTCGAGTCGTTCGTCTGTATCCATCTTGTCGCAGGGCGTCCTATACTACGTTAGCTTTGACATGGCCGCCATTCCAAATAATATATAGTCTACTCGTTAGATAGCTATAGATTTATGCACGGTCACTGTTACATATCTACCTTTGGTATAATAAAGATAATTAAGTATTATGCATTTTAGTAAAACGTGTTGTTATGATAATACGAACTACATGAAAAAATTATGCATATTGTACAGGTTGTCCCACGGCTAAGCCACACGGAGGGAAGGTACCTTAAATAGATAGAAAATTTTACTCAAAGAAGACTTAATATTTATTTTAAAAACAATTCGAACTACGTTCAAAGATTTTTAAATAATAATAAAAGAACCGGGAAACGAACCCGCCAAATGTGAAACAAAACAATTGTAATTTTACTATAGCCTCAAACATAAAGATTGTATTCTTCTAACTAATATAGCATCTTAAATAAAAGGAAGGCCATGAAATTTTACATTTACTTTACAATTTTGTTCAAGAAATTGAATAAGCCGTTTCTCTGACCTTGCCGCGCCCATAACAACTGACATTACCATTTCAAAGTATTACTAATGAGTACAAACTTGAGAAAGAGTTTCCCTATTATAAGTGCATGATGAAATGTAATGCAATGCAAACTTTAAAATGATGATGTCAGTTGTTATGAGCGCGGCAAAAGCAGAGAATAGGCTATTCACCCGTCAATTGTTTCAAATTCGGGCTGGCCAATCAGAGCGCAGATGTCCTCGTAATGAACTTGGCAGAATAATTTGAAAATAAATTAAATGACATTTCGTCTCTATTTCTGGTTATTTATTCGATGACCTATGTATACAAAAGTAGTTATTTTAGTGGGAGCTTCTTACATTTCGAATCTTTTGTCAATGTCATCGAGTACATTTGGATCTTAGACTAATTTTTTTTCCCAACCTCTAAGATTTGGATGTACTCGATGGTCGATCTGGTCGATTCATTCATTCCGGGATTGGCAACTTTTTGACATATCCGGTTTTGGCGGTATCTTGTATTACTATTCATTTGATAAAATGTAAGGTGAGTCGCTGAGTCACGTTTTCAAGGAATTTTCGTAGTAATCTGACTTGTAGTTCTTCTATATTGATTACGTACTACATGAACAATGTTACACCTGACCATTGAGGCATTTAAAAAAAGAAGCAATGTCGAAATTTGAGCTTTGTTGGCATTTTGTTGGTGACTTTCGTTCTTCTAAGTATCTCCTTATTTCTGATTCAATTGCTCGCTCCATAGCTCACTGAGTGACTTTGACCTTTTTTACGATGCCCATAGTAAGCGACCACGTCTCAGAGCAGTAGGTCACTGGAATTCATTCATTCAATTCGATTTCCATGGTAGCTTACGCATATAATCTTAAGGTCGTATTCCAGAACTCAACTCAATGCTCAAGTCAGGACTTGAGTATGATTTCAAGCACTGGAAATACGACCCCAATGGCAAGGACTTGAGTACAATTTGTAGTGCTTTAAATCATACTCAAGTCCTGCCTTGAGCATTGAATAGAGTTCTGGAATACGACCGTCATTCTGTGGAGGCTCTAAGGACTAACAATGATCAGTGGTTACGAGAAATTTAGTTTGGGATACATTTGCCTTGCTAAGAATACAATAAAAGCCTTAGAATAATAACGAATAGAAACCTAGTCCGCACACGCTAAGTGCAAATTGAAGCGCGCCCAATGGGCCTACACGAGCGGGCGGGCCTTCAGTGCTCAAGGTCAACTTGCACCGCGAACAGATCAAGAATTTTAGCTAAAAATGACGAATTGTGCGGTAAATGAGTGTAAAAATACGTCAGACAAACATAAATTAGATACTAACATCACATTCCACAAGGAAGTAAAGCGTTTCAACTTGTATTTTTATATAAATATTCACTAAAACCGAAAATTAACCTACTACTAAAACTAGCCTACATGAATTTGATTTTTGCCTCACTTGTGACAGTTCGTTTGATATGAAACTATCATTCTATGCATTATTATTCTAAGATAAAAGCTTTAAATCGCAAAGGTCTGAGGTACACTGCCACTGGGCATGTCGTCCCGAGACACAAGGCCTGTAGTTTCACCAGGACCTTTTTATCAAAACCGGAATGCATTAATGCTCTCATTACTGCTCAGCGGCAGAAATAAGTAAGGTGGCAGTACTTCCCTAGACGAACTCTTACATAAGGAGCTCTACTGCTACGAACCACTACTATCTTTCCAGTAGAGCTAGCACGACAGGCCCGACTAACGCGAGAGCGACATACTCTATGCGAGAATAGCTGTATCTCGCGCTTTTATGTCGCTCTCGCGGAAATCGCGCCTTGTTGTGCTAGCCCTACAGGTACAATAGGCTAACATGTGTTGCTGTTACAGTTTAGTAATAAAACTTGTATTCTTTCACAGTTACAGCGTGTGTAAGATTTACCGAACAGAGGCTCTGCCGTACCCTCGAAGCGACAGGCAGTCAAGTAGCATGCTCATTGGCAGGGACAAAGTAAGTTTAAAGAGATAGTAGAGTGGCTTAATAATAACAAACTAAATGTAAACCTTAATAAGACTAAAATTATGAACTTTCAACTAACAAACTACCCCTTTAATCAATTTACTATTAATCATTTTGACATTGACATGACTACTACTACTAAATTTCTAGGCTTGTTTATAGACTGTAACATATTATGGTATTGAATTTACATGTAAGAAGATAAATCAGTTCTCATACGCCCTATTTACATATGTTAAGGAAGAAAAGCCTTGAGGTGGTCCAAACAGCATATCCCGGTTTCATAGCTTCAAGATTGCGTTACGGAATAATTTTCTGGGGTAATACAATAATTGTGAAGAGAGTGTTCCTAGCGCAAAAAAAATGTATTAGAGCAATGTGTGGTTTAAAACGATCAGACAGCTGTAGGCCTTAAGAAACATAGATTACTAACGTTAACATCTCTTTATGTATTTCATCAGAGGCAATCCAAAATTATTTAAGTATATTAAGAGTGCCCGTAGGATTAATAAAGTTGACAGCGTGGGTGGCAGATCTGCCCTTATAGAATAGAATAGAATAGAATTATTTGTTTCGGACCATGATACATACATAGTAATGTTAGTAATACAGTAAATTTTTGAATGAATGAAATATTCTTTATTGCACATTAAAAATTACAATGACGAAGCAGGATAGTAATGTAAGTATCACAGAGTAAGATAATGTACAACAGGCGGCCTTATTGCTAAGTAGCAATTTCTTCTACGCAACCTTAGGATAGAAATTTAACAGTTGGATTATGAGGCGCAACCAAAGAATGTCTTGTAATGAAAGTGGTTATAAATAAATACACTACTCATCAATAAAGTAAATATATTAACTATAATATCAAACGTATACATTATTATAATAAATACACAAATAATAATAAAATTATACTCGTACATATATATATATATATGGAATACTTAAATACTTTTGTAGGAAAATAAAATAAATAGCAATAATAATAAGATAAATATACAAAGGAGATTATAACACTATGCAATAAAATAAAATAAAGGAATGGACAATAAAATAAACAAAAACTAAAAAAAAACAAAACGACGTTTGAAGCAATCGAGAGAAGGAGATCGACGAATAGGTTCTGGGAGAGAATTTCATAAACGGATAGCAGACACAGTAAATGAGTTGGAGTAAAAATCAGAGCCATGTCCATGTGAAATCATGTTCAGCATGAGTGTATCAGAGGACTGTGACATTTAAATATGCACACGGCGTATCTTCGACTTCCCGCCGACTCGCCTTTGACGAACGCACGTTTACGGCGCCGTAGAGACTCAAAAAAATTATTGTTACGCGATATGACATACGTTTACGACGCCATTGAATTTGTGAACGTGTGCAAAGGTTTACTCACTGCGACTGCATCGCGTTTGAATCGCTTTTATTTTATAGTACCAAGTGACGGGACGAACACGCCGTGCGCCTGGTGATAAGCGACACGCCTGTTCATAACAGTTGCAGTGCCACTCAGGGCTTTAAATCGCAAAAATCTGAGGGGCACTTCCCCTGCGCCCGTCACCCTGAGACATAAGTTGACCAGTCCCATGTGCTTGTAATTTCACCAGGAACCTTACCCTTCTAAACCGACGCTCTGCTACTATGCGTTTAGGCACGTCATCTTCACGTCGTCGGCTCGTATAAAACACAGACTATTAGATGTATAAAATGCGTCGTCTGCACAGGCTCTCAATATGAAAACTAGTAATGGCGCGGCTACAATGGCACCACTGCAGCACTTCAGTGCTGTCCATCGAGTATAATATACTCGATGATGCCGTCTAATTTGAAGGCGCAATTACACTGTCCACGTTTATTAAGTGGCAATCGCCACAGAGAACGCTCTTCTGTAAACTAATTTTATAGGAGAGGGTTTGTTTTCAAATATTTCTACATGAAAATCTTAACCGATTATGTGAGATATGTAGGATAATTTTAATGGCGAATGCAGCCTCAAAAACGTTATTAGGAACGTAGCGATATGACGAGAGTGAAGGAGAAGAGACGAGAGAGAGATTTTGATTTTCATGGGTGCCTCATGTCTTTTCTGTTGAAAAATTTAAAGAAAAAAAAAGAAGAAGTACGAGCCAAAATTTACTAATGTCTTTACAACGGAGAACATCTCACCCCATCCCACATAAATGTGATACTAAATTGAATTTTAATGTATAATGTATAATATATATGATATATATTCAGCTATTTTTTTTAAACAATGGATCTCTATCTAAAAATTTTTGAAACTTTCAGGCATTGACTTACAAATAAATGGACAAGGAATATGACAAGGCTAAAACGTTGAATTTAAATTGTAATGTCATCGCAGTACCTACTATCTAATTTTGCTTGCTTCGCTGTCAGTCGAACAAACGAAGACTAAAGCGTGAATGATATATATATAAGTTCGGACACTTTTTAGCGCGGACCCGACGTCCATATAATTGTAAGTCAATGCTTTCAGGCGTCTAAGCTAACACTTGCGATTAAAAATTAATCAGTACAGAGTAATAAAGAAACTAACCTCAAAAGTCACTCATGTTTAGATTGCCACCCTTAGAGGTGGATATTTTCTTAACATTTAGGTAAATGGGGCCTCTAGTGAGGCACCCTCTTTCAAAAAAAAGGATCATCAAAATCGGTTCACAAGTCGTGCGAGCGAGTTATCGCGTAACATACATACAAAAAAAATCATTCGAGTCGAATTGAGAACCTTTTTTGACGGTTAAAAATATGCAACAATTGTTAATAGTACCCAAGCGACGAAATTTTGATGTACTGTGTCAGTTGCGATAACAAGTGGGATCGATTACGTCATGATTTTTTAATATTGATTCTGTCGGTTACACTAAAAATAACAGTCGAGCTAACGATAAACTTACTTTTTACTACTTGTAATTTCTATTTAATGTAATTTTGACGGGAAATATCGACGCGTCCCTTAGAGGATGGAAAAAAATAAACGCGTCCTTGTCAGTTATAGTTTAAAATACAATTTGCATCATTTACATTTGGAAACTTTGGCATATGCTGAGCATGTTTTTTTCTTTTCTGTTCTTATAGATAGATAAACACTTTATTCACTAGTATGACACAAACATAGATTGAATGCGACAGGAAAAATAAAATATTTTTTGTAATTTTTGTCATAAATTAAATATTTTTTTGACAAGTGACAACGGTAGATAGAGAGATGCTTCAATGTTTTGGTCATGTAGAAAGAATGAATGTTACGTAGATTTACGGCACAAACTTGCGAGGTTGGAAGCGTGGGGAGAGGTAGAGGTAGAGAGGATGTCCTTAAGAAAGGCCGGGTAAAAAGACCAATAAACGGGCATGTATGAAGAGATTGATGGGAGTGGAGGAAGCGAAGGAGGTTTGTCAGGAGCGTAGCAAGTGGAGGTCAATAGTCTGTGCCTACCCCGTCGGGAGACAGGCATGATGATATGTATGTATGTATTAAATATTTTTCAACACATTTGCTCGTAACGGGCTTCTTATTGTATCGCTTTTAGGCTCATAAACCTAGCTATTGAACACGCGTTTGTAATTATATTACGAAACGTGTGTGTAATAAGTATAGGCTTAACCGGATTAAGATGTATCTCACAACAAGGCCTATGTATTAAAACTATGCATTCTTAAATTATCCGGGTTATGTGTTTGAAATTAACTTGGTCTATTAAAAAAACAGCTCTAACCTACATATTATAAGATTCAAATTACAATGACAGTAATCCCAAACAAACAGGGTCACAGTTTTTTTTTTATTTCTGTTTAATACGGTTGTGTAGTCTTACCTTACAAATAATATTTTTATTAATAAATTTATATTTCTTATTTGATGTGATAAATATAGAAAAACATACACAATATACACCTATAAAACTTTAATTGAATAAAATTACTTATTTTGGATAATATTTTACACGAATTTGAGTGAAATAAGGACATATTTATATTATTTCGCATTGGCTGTTTAGGAATTTCACCTAAGTCTCATTATTGCCGAAGCACCTGCGCGCGCATATCCGCGCCGCGGCGCCAGGCGCAGAAAAAATAACTCTGCGCGCCAATTTCCATTGATACGTTCGAAACATTTATATACGCTGTGTGTTAGATAATTACCTAGGTGTTTAAAATGTCCTGCTCAAGCACGGAAGAAAACATTTTGATGGATTTAACACCGCCCGAAATCCTCACAGAGGCACAAAACGCAAGTGACAGTTTATTACCTTCGAAATCCAGAGAAAAATACATGGCTGCATATGAAACTTTTAATTAATGCCAAATAAAGCTATTTTTCATTTCCATTTTACTCAAGTTTGTTTCATTTTCCTCGCAAATGTGTTGAAAAACGTCGTATGAAACACGTGTGCTTTGATCATTACACTCTCGGCTTTCTTATCGCGCTCGCCTGCGGCTCGCGCGAGTAATAACGCCTCGTGTGTAATGACCAACTTAGCACACTTGTATCATAATGTACTATTATGTCACAATCTCACGTATTCTACTGACTGCGTATACAGCAGAGCTCAATCTGCTGACTAAGTAACATGTTTAATATACCGAAACCAACCTGTGCAAAGAACAGTTTAAATAAGTGTTTCATGAAATTATTTTTCAACAGCGTTGACTGCGCATTAAGACTGGCAAGAAATGAAGTGGACTTCGGCGTATTCACTGAGGAAGAAGTTCTTCTGATGGGCCAGAGACAAATCAACGTGAATCATGTTGTTGCCACTATAAGGGATGCTCAGAGGATTGGTAAGCTCTCGTTTTATCCATCCATTCTTTCCTACCTAACAGTGCCGGCTTACCTACACCGTACCCCGGACACTCCATAGAACGGTTAAAAGTTATTTACCTACGACTACTACTACATACAGCAAGGCGCTATCTGCACACTCGCAAATGTCTGCGTGAACGGCAGGGTTACCCATCACTTGCTCGTACTATTTCGTTAAGCGAAAATTCTAAAGCGAATCTGTTATCTATAATTCTGTTAATAGAATACTAATATTTACACATGTCTATTAAGTATTTATATCAATATAATATTATATTTTTCATTAACTCGGAAAACGAAAGAACCTCCTCTCTTTGTCTCGTTTAGATGATAATAAACAGCATGATAATAAATAGTAACGTAAAACGATGTTATACTAACTTACATGTAGATATATTAACTTACAAGTTTCGTAATAAATAAATGAAAACTATATTCAAATATCAAAGCCGTCTTAGCGAGAAAACGGCTCGCCGACAGCCTTGTTGCCGTCCAATCAATGTGACCGTCAATGTTCGGGGCGTGGTGCGGTCTAAAGCTAGTTACTTTTTTGTCATCTGCCTATTCCATGGACCAATAACCCAAGAGGACTGCTAATCGTGATCCAAGACAGCGTAGTCGAGTATTTAGTACCAATTACTACTACTACACTAAGTATGGCCAGTACAACCCAATGGTTTACAGTAATATAATTGGTGAAATAAAGTATGTCATCAAAAAAGACAGGGATAAACGTGTCAGTAAACGGCATGTGGGTACACGCAAGGGAACACGTTCTGGACTAAAAAGAAAGGTATAAATTTTACGTATGTAAAACAACACGACATAAAATAATCGTATAGATCTTTAAGACATTGCATTCCGCACACACCCATTTGCGGATATAACTGTAACAAAAATTAAAAACAATAAACAACTTCGGCCGGATCTAAGGAATTTTTTCTGGGTGTTCGATCTTTGTACTTATTAATAATTATAACAAACTACTGGAGTAATTTCACAAAAAATAATTGAATATCAATTCAACAAAAATTTTAAATACAGTAAATAGCGACATGTCTCGCCAGGACTGGTAGCTGTAAAGGTACTAACTGGGTGATAAATCTTTAACAGATTTCTCATAGATGGCGCTACGACTAAAAAGTCGTTGAAAAACCAAAATACAAAGACACACGCAAGCACATAGAAAAATTCGTGAGGTTCGCTGGTTGGTATAGCGTCTGACACGGTAAGCTAGAAGACGTCGCGTCGGTTCGAATCCGGTCGGACCGAAGGAATTTTTTCTGAGTGTTTGATCTTTGCATTAATAATTATAACAAACTAATGGAGTAAATTCACAAAAAATAATTGAATATCAATTCAATAAAAATTAAAAATAAATAATTTTGTATTCTATTCTATTCTACCAAATAGCTATTATTGTAACTAATTTGTATTTAATTGACAAACTGCAATATTACAAAGCTGCTCTAATTTCTAGTGATAACAAACAAATCAACTAGATGGCGCTTATTACACAGATTTGTATAGATAGTGCCGGCTATATTTCAGTTCTGTTTAGGATTAGCGCCATCTACCGATGTTAGGAAGAGTTAATTTATAAATTAGTTTGTAAAACACAATGCCATCTATTGTCAGGTTCAGAAAATAATTTTAGCTCATGATTAATATTTGAATAATATTACAAGGAAAAACCTGACTTCTTATATTTTGGATTAAAAGGGAATTAATTAATTTCCACGGCCATTACTTGATATAAACTACATCCGGGCGCCATCGGATCAGCGCCGCCTAACAGACGGAATTGTCACCTTTTTAAATTACTATCTGTAATAGAGACATATAATTAGAAATAGAGACGTACTACGTCAAATGGTACTAATATCACTTTTAAATATCAACTCTCGTTTGCGCTGAAATCACAAATTAGAAAGCTGAAATAGTACAGCGCCAACAACTGACCTGTGTGCGTCTCCGTATATTCCAAAAATATTCTATATTTGTTGTAATAAAGATAATATCTCTAACTACGGGGGGCTGTTCCATTCGGTGGTGTGGGAAAAACAGCAAAACATCTAATTACAAAACAAACGGCATCACATTTCGTCGATAATTAAATATTAAATATTTAATTTTCCAATTTTCGTCCATTATAGCAAAGCTCAAGTTAAACTGGTCGATTTGAAGTGAAACAATTGACGACACCCGTCAATTGTTTCGAATTCACCGTCACCGTAATGATTTGGCAGAACAGTTTTCAAACAAATTAAATGACATTTCGTCTCTATTTCTGGTTATATACTCGATGTATGGAGATTAGCATTCCTCTTTAATTACTGGTCTATGCCCTATGCCGTGGGGCTTATTAAATGAGTTAATGATAATGATAATTAATTTATTAACCCCATCCGTAACTTAATCCACAGGTCCAACCGCATTCGAAGCCGTGGCTATAGTTCCAGCCACATACTCCGGTGGTCTAACAGGTTTCGCAGGGGCGAGATATTGCCATCCCGGTCTGGATCAGACCGAACAGAGGTGGTCACCTAGAGTACTCAAAGGCATGGAATATGTTGTAAGTGAAGGCAGAAACTTTCTATATTAAACACTTGTAAAGGTTTATAGAACAATGGCAAAATCATAGTGAAAATAATTCGTTAGCGTCTTCAAATGTCTTAATTACAAGTTTGAATAAAATAAATTCATTAGGTTTTTTAAATTATAATAGTGGAAATAAAATCATATTTAAAAGAAACTCTAATGACTAATTAGTATGTAACTGGACTGATATCTTCAACTGTCAGAAACAGAATTTCAGTACCTAGTACAGATATGGTCCACATTTACTTCACGTAAAATCGAATGTACTAATTCGACCGAAAAAATTAAGTCGATAATTTCTTCTCCAAAATGTCACCCGAGAAAATGGTAACACTGACAAAAAAGTTGCCAAAATCAGGGATATCTATCCCTTATATATAAGGGCAGATAGGCACGTTTCACAAAAAAATAATTTGTGTCCGAGTTACCAGTCCAATAGTCTGTGGTATGTTAGTAATTAACTCAGTTTTTTTGTTATGGTTTAACTTCATGCCTCTTGACCACACCGTACACAAATAATTTCCTCTGAACTTTCGTCACGTCTCCAACCCACTGAACTCTGTTTAAGGCTCCCGTAGTTTACTTTCATATAATAATACACTAAATATATTTTATTCAATTACGTAACACATAACCTCCAAAACTTCAAACTGGAATATCTTTAACTCCAGACTTCTCAGATCAGTAAACCCAAAACCAAATTTGTTCAGGGATTTCAACTCTCTACTTGCACATATTTTTCATGAACAAAAATTTGTGTGGGAGTTTGCCATTGTCCTTTCATAAACATAATTATTAATACAAAAATCGACCACTTACAAAAAATTTCTTCGATCCGTCTGTAGTCGAACCAGCGCCTCCTAGCTAACCGTGCTAAACGCTACCGTGGTTTAGTTGGCAAACTAAGCCACGATACAAACCAACGGACCCTACGATTTTCCTATGTGATTATTGCAGATATTTGTTTTGGTTGTTAACGACTTTTTTGCCGTAGCGCCATCTATGGGAAATCTATTTGAATGTTTTGACAAGAGAAGTTTGATAAAATAAAAAATTCTTTTACATACAAAAAGAATAACGTTTTGTTAAATTTGACCAACTGCTGCTGTCCCGAATAATCGGAACTCAATAATATCGTATCGGAACATTGACTTACAAATAAATGGACGACGGGTCTAATACAAAAAACCACGAAAAAAATGTCCCAAGTCAACCTATTCGAAATTTAAATTGTAATGTCATCGCAGTATCGCGCTGTCAGTAGAACAAATGGAGACTAAAGCGGAGTGTAGCGCTCTGTATACGATTTTAGCGCCTTACAAGTGCGGACACTTTTTAGCGCGGACCCGACGTCCATATAATTGTAAGTCAATGTATCGGAAGGAAATAATTTCCTCCGATACAATAAAATCATTATTAAAAGAAACCAACATTAAAAAAAAATTGTCAAAATTGAAAACCAAATACAAAGATAGTGAGGTTCACTGGTTCGTTCAGTGGCTTAGTTGGCATAGCGTCTGGCACGGTTTACTAGAAGACGTCGGTTCGAATCCGGCTTCGAATTTTTTTCTGTTTGATCTTTGTGTTAATAATTATAACAGATTAGTGGAGTAATTTCCCAAAAAATAATTGAATATCAATTCAATAAAGCTATTAAATATCAACTGAAAAAGCGCCCATAACATGGTGCCTAAACTCTCCAACAAACTGCCACAAAGGTTCAAAATCGTATCCTTGGATATGTTCAGGAGGGAATTGTCAAGGCCATTGATTAAAAAACCTATTACACGGTTGACAAATATTTGAATGACAATATAGTGTGATTAACACTACTACTAACAGCATAAAAACAAGTCTTAAATCATATTTATTAAATAAACTTTGAACGTCCTATATACGTGAGTGACTGTTTTTATTGTAACACCACCCGGAGGGTATTTATCTGTTTTTAACCTTATAATAAATAAATAATATATTGATTGATTCATTCATTCATAAAAATCTAAAAATTAGTCAGTTACCTGCCTCTGAGGCCGAATGCTTACCATACCGGACTGCCACGCAGAGGTCCCGGGTTCGATTCACGGTGCAGGAGAAATATTTGTATGGCCTACATTTATTTCTCTCGTGAGTTTGGGTGCAATTTGTGGTTGTACATGTCTCCATTGTGCCCGCGATACAGAGTTACCCTAGTGCTGGGCTATGTTGAGTGTGTACGTTATTCTTATTATTATTAATTTTATCTACACACATAATATCATAAACTCTCTACAATGTATCGAGTTTTTAGGTTTTCGCGATTGTTACACATAGGAAATGAAACTATTTTTCCGGATTTAAATCGCGTATATTTGTTTTTTCAAACAAACCGACGTTTCGGGCCCTTTACGGCCCGAAACGTTGTTATAATGTGTTCAAAAACCGCAAATTACGACCAGCATAAAGGTAAACTGTTTTGTTAGAACAAATTTCTTATCTGTGAAAATGTTATTATTGCTTCTTAATAACATCGAATTCGATGTTATTAATACATTCAAATTTCGAACATCTCAGAAAAACAAAACAATTTTATTGGACCTCAATTCTAATATCGGTCGAGATGAAGTTTTATTTGAAATGAAATGTCAATAGCAAACAATTTTGACAATTTCACATGTTAACTTGATATCGAACGATATGATAGTTGGGACCGAT
Organism: Hyposmocoma kahamanoa; assembly: GCF_003589595.1. Taxonomy (NCBI): domain Eukaryota; kingdom Metazoa; phylum Arthropoda; class Insecta; order Lepidoptera; family Cosmopterigidae; genus Hyposmocoma; species Hyposmocoma kahamanoa. Next base: position 1,086,372 of record NW_020653777.1, read on the forward strand.
TCTAGTTTATCCATGAATTAAAAATAAAAACTACGGTTGTATGACATGCGTAAAAAAAGTTTTTATTTACCGCCACTCGTAACATGCGGTTCCTGAACACATCACAGAGAGCTTATAAAATGTGTGTAGATAAAGCAGTGTATGTAATTGTACATAATTAGGCATTAAAATACGAGTGTGGGTTTATGAAACAAGTCGACAGGCGAGTTTCATAAAAAGCACCTCACGAGTGCAACAGTCGCATAAACTACTATCATTCATTCATTTTTGTTCACGTGTGCGTTTGATGTATAAAATGCTATTTTATATCATTTATTTAGGTACGTTGATTTTACTTATTGTAATTGATATTAAACTCTAAATTTAACAATATTATTGTTTTCGTCAGGTCGGTGGTACAGATCGTTGTCCCCAAGCAAACACAAACCAAAAAACTGCCGAAGAGATGGAGGTGGAGATCCTGAGCAATCTTTTCGTGGGCGCCTGCCGCCCTGGACAATGGAGCGCCAATGCCACTGTGGATGCCGATCTTAGTATGTGTATTTAATAAACCGGTGACCAATCAATATTCCGAAATGACATTTTCCAGAGATAACGTTTCGTCGAAATTTCATAACCTCGAGAGAAATTTAAAGAGGAAAATGTTTTTTTCTTTTAAACCTAACTTAACCTAACCTAACCGAACCTAATCCTGTCTTTGCGATAAACATTCAACATTATCCTGAAAGAACTACTGTTTCGTTATAAATCCTATTTCGGTGTAATGAAATTCGGACAAAAAAATTTTCGAGTTTATGATAGGTTACCTAACTAACCATGCCCAGTAAAGAAACTAACTTACATTAATATTGATCTTCTTAGCATATCGAGGGCATACACTATACTACTGTGGTGAAACGTAGTTTTAGAAAAAGCGGGTTAATTTTGAGACTCAGAAGTAGTGTTCGGGCAATCTGCGGTGCGTGGTTCGACGACAGCTGCAAACCGTTGCTCAAAGAAGTAAACCTGCTTCCTTTGCCATTTTTGTTTACATACCATCAAATGGCGGGACGAACAAGTCCTGCGCCTGATAGTAAACTACAGTAACAGTGCCACTCAGAGCTTTAAATTGCAAAGATCTGAGTGACACTACCACTGCGCCCGTCACACTGAGCCATAAGTTGACGAGTCCCATGTGCCTGTAATTTCACCAGCACCCTTACCCCTCAAAACCGGAACACAGTGATACTGACATTACTGCTTGGAGGCAGAAATAGGTAAGGTGGCAGTACTACCCTGGACGAACGAAGACTGGACGAAGAGCTCTACTGCTACTAGAAAGCTGGTAGAATCGGTTACCGGAAAGTGCGCGAAACCGGATACATCCCCTAGTTTGCCACCCTTAGAGGTGGAATAATTTCTTCAAATTGAAATGGGACCAATACTGAGGTACCCTCACAAATACCATAATAATAAATAAAAAACATACAATAATAAAAAAACAGTCCAAATGAAAACCTCCCCTTTTTTGAAGTCGGTTAACAAGGGTGTCTTCAGACACTGTGGAATCTTGCCTGATTTAAGGACGTCTTCTAGCTTGCTAAACTCGGCCAAACCACCTGAAGGCTTACCATGAACTCTTATTACAGTTATACTTACATATTACCTATATTACAGTGTTTTCGTTGTTTATAAAAATTAGAACTATACTGGATTATGTAAAAAATGTATGAATGTACCAAAATTAAATGTAAACCACCTCTCTTTGTATTCCACTATTAATATTTTATAAGCTTATGGTTATATACTTAGTTATTGTTATTTTAGGCAACACACTTGACGGACGTAAGTATAGTATAGTTAGTATAGGTTCGTAACGTCAAAAAAACTGAATCTTAGTGTGGCATCAGAGCTTATTAATACAAAAATGAAACAAAAAGAATCGATTTGTCAGGGCTTGAAACAGCATCTGTATACCAAAAATGATTTTATCAAAATTCCCTAGAACGCAGATACCCGAACCTGTGCTCCCTCTGCGGGCCAAACTCCAACTGCGACCGCTACACAATCGACATGGGCGCTCCCGTTCCTGGCGTCGACAATAATAATCGTCATATACAGGCACTTGAATGCTTGAGGAGAAATTCAAACCAAACTACAGTGGCGTACGTCGCTTGGCAGCATGTCGTAGAATACTTTGGCGTAAGTTCTTTATAATTTGTTTTTCTTTGTTTATAATTGTTTAGGAGTCAAAGTGAAAGTCAAATAATTCAATAAATCTTTTTTAAGATACTGCTCGTTCACTACGCTGACCTCCCTGAGAAGAACGAGCAAGAAACTCTAGGGATTGCTCTTTTCAAATAAACTTCAACGCTATGAAATACACTTTGAATCATAATTGTGTGGAATCTAGACTCTTGTTGTCTTTCCATACTTCTTTAAATAAAACATACCATTCAACTTCGTAATATGAGTTTTCAATTTAAATACTTTTAATGTAAGTTTTAAACTTTATCATTATCATCGTCGTATACAGCCTTACTTCACCCACTGTTGGGTATAGGTCTCCAAGTTTTTAAAAATAAACTTAGGAAACGATAATCTTAATATATTGGTTCTCCGGAATCTTATTGTAAAAACGTATACAGCTCCCCATAAACGAAATCGTGGTACCATAAGTTTGGACTTAGTTCTAAGGTTAATATTATGGACATCTTCTTTCTTAATGAAATTATATATGTTGTTACGGGCATACAAAATATTTGAGTAAATGTACTGCGATACCACAGTCATGATACCAGGCTCCTTAAACTTTTCTCTGAGAGAAACCCGAGAACCTAAACGGTACACAGAACGAATCGCTCGTTTTTGCAACTGAAATATGATTTGTATATCTGCCGCTTTACCCCATATGAGAATATAATTCTAGGACGGGATATAATTGTTTAACTAATGTCCCTTGTGCTAATGTCCCTTGTGTGCTCGAGCCTCCGGACTTGAGCCGCATCGACGTAAATATGCGATATTATTATCCTTTGAAATGCGGCGTGGGCGACGCGAGCTCAGTCGACAGTCGTCAGAGCGGCCAAGAACCGCAAAAGGCTCAAATAGGCCAACCTTGCCCAGTGCTAGCTTTGTGCCTTTTGCGGTGTCGCTGGGGGCCACAGGCGAAACTTCTATCAAGCGAGAAGTCGGATCGCCTCGTAGAGGCCCCCGGTGACCACAATTATTTCAGCCAAAGAACAAGTTTAGCTATTCAAAGGGGAAATGTTGCCAGTCTTCTAGCCACAAGGTGTACCTCCCGTTGAAATTTTCTACTTATAAACTTTCAAATACATACATATGCTATATATTTATATTATTTCTCGAAATTGTCACACATAGACTTTGAAATTTTGATGTCTAAAGACGAAATACGAAACGTCGATTTGTTTGAAAAAACAAATATACGCGATTTAAATCCGGAAAAATAGTTTCATTTCCTATGTGTAACAATCGCGAAAACCTAAGAACTCGATATTTATCAAGTGAAAATAGTTTATTTGGTATGAAAACAGATAGATTATGAAAATAGGTAATAGATTACTTCGTTCATTGAAACTGAAATAATAATTACTGATAAAAAAGCAGAGGATCCAGCCTCTAGAACGAAATAGTCGTTGACATGAAGTAACAGACACACAAGAGAACACGAAGCCATCATCTATTAGTCCGTCAGCCGATAATGCCCTACATAAAAAACCAGCATAAGAAATAAAGAAAGGTTACTATGCCGCACAGAGGTCCTAGGTGCAATTCCCGGGCCGGGAGAAATATTTGTATGACCTACATTTATATCTCTCGTGAGTTTGGGTGTAATTCATGCTTGTCTATGTGTGTGTCCCCATGGCGAGATACTTCGCGTGGTGACACCATCTGTAGAAGTCACAACAATTACTTACATTACATAGTTTCTTCTCTACCAAGGGATGACGAGTTTCTCCAAAAGTTGGGTTTTCACTTGTATAAACAAATTTTATCTTCCCGCAGACCCGCAACCCAGATCAAATCGCAAACTTCGCCGTCCTCTGTCCCGGTGGTAGCGTGGAGCCATTACCCGCTAATATACTGGGTTCGAGTTCCACTGCGCCTTGTTCCTTTGTCAGACAGCCGTGGAAGTCAATTGTTGCTAACTCGTAAGTATAATGGCGTGATTACGTTACGGACGGCCGAGGCGTGTCAGGCCGTTCATAGGAAACGAGACTAAGGTTCGTATTCTAGAACTCTACTCAATGCTCAAGTCAGGATTGCACTGGAAACACAAGCACTGGAAATACGACCCTAATGGCAGAGACTTGAGTATGATTTTCAATGCTCACTGCAGTACTCAAGTCCTGACTTGAGTATTGAGTAGAATTCTGGAATACGACCCTAAATCTCAATATAATTCAGTGCCTCCAGTGAAAAAGGGAATAACTCAAAATAGACATTTTTCAGGAGAGGCAAAAAGCCATACTTTTATTGATTATTGGTTGTTCACATATATTATTAATACATTTTATGATTTCTAGCTTTAGGTATACATCTAAGCTTTCGTTTAACTGGTATTGGTTAAACATTCAGTCTATCTCATATTTTATATATATATATATATATATATATATATATATATATTTTTTTTTTTTTTTTTCGAGTTGCGTTCTTGACATAATTTGACTCATTCCCTTAATTGTGACTGTTCTATGGCTATAACAATACTTATGATACTAACCACATTGATAAAAGACATAAAATCGTTACAGGAATAAAACGACAAGTTTTCTGTTAACCAATAGCAACACGGTATAGTCGCAAGTATGACCAATCGTGTCCAGTGGAACAAACGGAAAGCTCAGTTATACCTTTATGTACACTGTGGAATAAGGCAATAGTCGCTTTTAGTCCTACTATACTTCTCCGTCATTTTGGAACAATACGAAAAGTATCTTTGTGTAAAAATATAGCTGTAGTTATTCGTTAAACTTCCATGTATTTTTTTTGTACTGTTAGACTAATAAAAACGTCCGATAATTAAAATTATGCCTGAAACAGTGAGTTATGCCCTTATTGCAATAAAGAAAACTACGTTAGGAGACTACTAGAGAGATGTCCTTTAGACATGTTATGTAATCGGACACGCTGAAGCCATTAGTGCAATAAAAACAAAAGGGAATAACTCGTCTTATTACGTTTTTCACTGGAGGCACTGAATTTGCCAGACATATATTATCTGCAACAAACACATGGCAAAATACGGAAGGTCGGTTGGTTCGTTCCGTTGCTTAGTTAACGAGAGAAGAGATGTTGGTTCGAATCTTTGTATATTAATTATAACAAACTAGTGGAGTAATTTCATAAAAAATAATTGAATAGCATAGTGATGAAATATCCTGACGTTTATAAACTTAATTACAATTATTAAAGTAACATCTCTAGTCAGCGGTTGGTAGCTGTAAAGGTGCATCCCTAAGAGACGAAAAACTTTCATAGATTTCTCACAAATGGCGCTAAGGCTAAAAGTCGTCAAAAAGCAAAACAAAGATCCGTTAGTTCTGTTGCTTAGTTGGCATGGCGTATGGCACGGTTTGTTAGGAGACGTTGGTTCGAATCCAATTCGGTCTTTGTTTAATAATTATAACAAAGTTTATAATTATTAAATTGTAGGTTTAAGGGTGTGATGTATATATATTTTTGTAATATTCTTAGTGTTTAAAATAAATAAATAAATAAATAATTATAACATAATAAAATTTGAGTAATTTCACAAAAATAGTACTTTATGCTTAGAATAACACATAGAATGATAGTTTCATATCAAACGAACTGTCACAAGTGAGGCAAAAATCAAATTCATGTAGGCTAGTTTTAGTAGTAGGTTAATTTTCGGTTTTCGTGAATATTTATATAAAAATAGTATCTATTTTATGTTTGTCTGACGTATTTTTACACTCATTTACCGCACATTTCGTCAGTTTTAGCTAAAATTCTTGATCTGTTCGCGGTGCAAGTTGACCTTGAGCACTGAAGGCCCGCCCGCTCGTGTAGGCCCTTTTGGCGCGCTTCAATTTGCCTCACTTAGCGTGTGCGGACTAGGTTTCTATGCGTTATTATTCTAAGAGTTTATGTAACTGTTACATAATGAAAGGCATTAAAACACCAGTGTGGGTTCGAAAACATCGCACGAGTGTTTTAATGCCTAGGTATGTACAGTTACATACACTGCTTTATCTATACACATATTATAAGCTCTCTAGGATGTGTTCAGGAACCGCATTTATGACTGGTGAAATGGTGACAAATAAAAACTTTTCTCACGCATGTCACGCAACCGTAGTTTTTTTTCAATTCATAGACAAACTAGAGTCGGCCCCAATTATCATATCGTTCAATATCAAGTAACGTGTGAAATTTGTAAAAATTCTTTGCTATTCACATTTCATTTCGAATAAAACTTCATCTCGACTGATATTGGAATAGAGGTCGAATCAAATTGTTTTGTTTTTCAGACATGTTCGTAATTTGAATGTACGAATTTGGTGTTATTACCAATAATAACATTTCCACAGATAAGAAATTTGTTCTAACAAAACAGTTTATCTTTATGCAGGTCGTAATTTGCGGTTTTTTAACACGTCATAGAGGGTTTATGTGTGTAGATAAAAAATGTAATATCATGATAGTAAAACATCTTAACATTCAATAAAACTTAATTACAATTATTTAAAGCGGCGTCTCTAGTCAGTGGCTGGTAGCTGTAAAGGTAGGCGCGGGCAATAAGGAATTTTAATTTTTACTAACAGAAGAATAAATACACATGTCGCACTGTTATTACAATAGTGTATTAACTCAAAAAGTGTATTTTCTCAGCATCGACGGAAAACGAATTATTCGCTTCCCGTGAAAGATCTGTGTAAATTTATGTACAAGTCCTACTTGACAAATATACATATTTAAAAATAAAAGATAAAAAATAGTTTCATATTTTTGAATAAGGACTATTTTGGCCAGAACTAGCTCACATACACCGTGTCTCATTTTGATTTAAGTAGTCAAGTAGATATCTTTTAGTTGTTTTTTAGAATATTCTAACGACGGTTTTATTCACGTGAAGAGAATCAAATTTTACGTTCCACAATGGTATAATCTTGAATTTCACATATTTTGAGTTATAACACTATTGTAATAGCAGTGCGATATATGAGTCTATTGGATACTTGTAAAAAATATATTATTATGTATAATTTCTATTAACAGTAATGCCGCTGCAAATCTCGTGACTAACATGCGTAATTGGTGGCCTCAAGGCAGTAACCCCGGCGGTTCAACTTGGCAAGCCACATTGTTCGACGGAATCATAGGAGGATCGAACGCCAGGGTATTCTTTGATGATGTCATGCCTTCTCCAACCAACTATACGGCTGAGCGTAAGTTTTTTTTTTTTCATTTAAAAAGACATACATGACAACATATAGACGGCGAAGCTTCAGAGATAGGCAAGCGCCCGAGTTTTTAAACCGACGTCGACGTTTGTTAACGTCAGGTTTAAATCGGGTAAAAATCCATTAATGCCGAAAATCGAGAGCAAAAACCATTTACAAGTATGTTTGTTGTGTTCAAATAGAATAGCATTATTTCAAAATTGCTTTCTAATCCTGACGATCCGTTTTGCTTTTCTATTGAATTGATTCGCTTGGAAATAAATTGATACAAAAAATTGTTAAAACCCGGTTTAAACTCAGGCGGGTTGATTCGGTTAAAACCCATTGTGGTCGCGATTATATTACTCCACGAAGTCTGAGAAGGTAGTGAAGTACATCAGATTATAAGCCAAATACACCCTGAGGGTCGCGCGGTTGTAGTCTCGCCACAACGTGAATTTTAATTCGTTGAGAATGCCGATCGATCATCTGTCGACCTCCATGAAGGAGTTTTGGCGGAAGGGTGATTCCGAAGCAGGTTCCCTGACACCAGATTACGCCACACCTCGCGTCGCCGACAAGTGTACTTCGTGTGGATTTCTTAGTTTTTAACCGACTTCAAAAAAGAAGGAGGTTCTCAATTCGACTGTATGTTCTTTTTTTTTGTATGTATGTTACGCGGTAACTCCGGTATTTGTGAACCGATTTTCATGATTCTTTTTGTGTTGGAAAGGGCGTACTTCCATAGTGGTCCCATTTAATTTTGAAGAAAATCATCCACCTCGAAGGGCTGTTCACGCATGAAGATTCATTTTTATAAATAGCGCCTAACTTTAATTTCGGAGCAATTACTTAAATGGTTGATTATGCTATTTCTCCAATTCAAGGCGTTTTTCTCTCAATATACTTTGAGTAGTGTCGTAGTGAGAACCTATTTTTATTATCTCCAGCATCAAGTCCTGTATAGTGGCGAGCTAGGGGATATTTCAATAAAACTTAGCAAATAGACGTAATTCCACGAACTGTTGTGGTCGGTTTTTTTAGTACTCTGTACTGAGATTATAATATTATTATATAAGTATTTTAGTCCTCAACAATGCGTTCAAAATGCTGTTGCGGCTACCACGCCACTGCAGCTCGTCAGGAAAGTTCGCGGAGGCGCGCACTGATGGATATCCCGCTATAATGCGAAAGAAGGCCGCTTCTTTTCTTCACCGTGTGCGTGGTAGCCGGAACAGTATACTGATAACACTCGTTAACCGGTTCGGCACTGCCACTACGCCCGTCACCCTAAGACATAAGTTGACAAGTCCCATGTGCCTGTAATTTCACCAGGACCCTTACCCTTCAAAACCGGAACACAGTAATGCTGACATTACTGCTTGGCACGAGAAATAGGTAAGGTGGCATTACTTCCCTAGACGAACTCTCACAAGGAGCTCTACTGCTACTAAAGTTGGTTGGTTTGGGGGGTTGACTGGGTTTTAACCCATCGTCCATCTCTGTGTATGGGTCATAGTTAACTGATTGAAGTAAATAAATAAATAAATAAAACAATACAACATATGTAAATAACACCAAACTATGGAAACAACCTATGGAAACAAAATGGTGGTACAAAAATATGGGAATTCAAAAAGTCAATACGCACTGCTATTACTCATAAATAATCTCAGTACAGAGTACTAAAAAAACCGACCTCAAAAGTACGTGGAATTACGTCTATTTGCTAAGTTTCATTGAAATATCCCCTAGTTTGCCACTTATACAGGACCTGATACTGGAGATAATAAAAATAGGTTCTCACTACGACACTACTCAAAGTATTTCGAGAGAAAAACGCCTTGAATTGGAGAAATAGCAAAATCAACTAAATAATTGCTCCTAAATTAAAGTTAGGCGCTACTTATAAAAATGAATCTTCATGCGTGAACAGCCACCCTTCGAGGTGGATGATTTCCTTCAAAATGAAATGGGACCACTATGGAAGTACCTCCTTTCCAACAAAAAACGAATCATGAAAATCGGTTCACAAATACCGGAGTTATCGCGTAACATACACACAAAAAAAGAACATACAGTCAAATTGAGAACCTCCTCCTTTTTTGAAGTCGGTTAAAAATATGTGAAATTCAAGATTATAACATTGTTGAAGGCAAAATTTGATTCTCTTCACGTCAATAAAACCGTCGTTAGAATATTGTAAAAAACAACTAAAAGATATGTACGGACAACGGTACAACAGACTACACACTTTTGTTCGAAAATCACCTCCAGTGCAACTGAACAAGATACGTAAATGTGTAGCTTGATGTGCTGGCGTGTGTACCTAACTACTTAAATCAAAATGAGGCACGCTTTATGTGCGCTAGTTCTGGCCAAAATAGACCTTATTCAAAAATATGAAATTATTTTTTCTCTTGTATTTTTAAATATGTATATTTGGCAAGTATTAAATAACCTATACATAAATTTACACAGATCTTTCACGGGAAGCTAGTAATTAGTTTTTGAGTTATTACACTGTTGTATTAACAATGCGATTTGATCAAAACGCGATATCAATAGCAGTTTGTTGTAGCTGTAAAGGTACCGGAGTTGAAAGCCGAAAAAACCCAGTACAAAAATCTATAACAGACACATAGAAAAATTTTGTTATCGTGCTACCTCGCCCTGTAGCTCGTTAGCAGAACAATGCCACGGTACGACGCGGACACAGATTCAAGTCCTGTTGGGTCTCTCTTATCTTTGTATTAATAATTATAATATAATCTTGCGCCAAACTGTGAAAGTAAAGTTATAAAGCTCCAATTTATAATTCCCCTTCATTTGCGTCGGGGGTTGAACATACGATTTTGTAAACCTGTTTTTTTTAGTGCGCGTGATGCCAACTATCGACTCAACCGCCACTTGTATCCCATCACGCCGCTGGTGTGTGACATCTCAAGAAGAATTTCACAAGTGTTCCTGGGTACAAGCTGCAGCACATTCGCTAGGAATCCAGCCGCCGATATCTTGCGTATCGCGGTCCAGTGTGCTCCACTGCTTAAAAGACATTGCGGACAATCTGGCCGACTTTATGGCTATTCAAGCTAATTACGGATATATAGCAAGACAGTGAGTATTTTCAAAGCTAATGTTACGGACGGCCGTACGCGTCTGGCCGGTCAGAGCAAATGTGAGTGGAATTACCATTGACTTACAAATAAATGGACGACGGGTCTAATACAAAAACCACGAAAAAAATGTCCCATGTCAACCTATTTAAACGTAGTGACATGTAAAGGAATATGAAAAAGCTAAAACGTTGAATTTAAATTGTAATGTCATCGCAGTACTGTCTAATTTTGCTTGGTTCGCTGTCAGTCGAACAAACGAAGACTAAAGCGTGAATGACGCTCTGTATACGATTTTAACGCCCTATAAGTTCGGACACTTTTTAGCGCGGACCCGACGTCCATATAACTGTAAGCCAATGGGAATTACGTAAATAATTCAGGAGCTCTGATTGGCCGGGCAGCGTCTGTGGCGCATAGATAGGGCCGGTACGGTGTGGGAGACGCCGTATTGGCATATATGTAGGAGAATCTTGTAAGATTCGTTGATTCACTTTCATTCTTATTCGATATTCCGATCCAAGTTGTTTGTTCGATTTTTCAACTTGTAAGTCAGATGGACTTAAAGATAAAGTGTTCAAATAAGTTTTTATCGAAACGTACACAGCCAACTTTCACAAATTTCGATAAACCGGAGGATTACGAAGTTATATCAGAGTTTCATTGAAGAAGAAACCAACAAGTATGGTTTCGTTTGAGACGGATTTAGTCGATATTCAACATCTGTAATGAAGGCATACCTAAAGCGAAACAGGACACCTCTCATTTGTAGTAAACAACATACACACTCATTTGATGTAGATCCAAAAGATTTGCAACAAGTTTCCGTCTCTGCTCTGTAATCTCATCGATAACATACATAACAACGAGTACTACAATATCAATTACATATAAATGTAGGTGACAGTACATAAGTAGGAGCACGAGGACATATTTATCCTTTTAGTCCTACTAGTAGGAGCGTAAGGACATATTAGTCCTGGTGCTCCTACCAGTAGGAGCATGAGGTGACGGCCGTATTTTTGGTATAGTTAAAGTTCTTCTTCTTCTAATATAATAATCTTTCTTCTTCAGACATTACAACCTTTCCTCCGTGAAACTGGTTCAGAATTCATTTAACAACGAAAACAGCACTTCTCGGGTAGCCGCCTTCATCAAAAACTCTCAAGCCAACGAAATAACGCGGTTCGAGAATTTGAGAAACAAGAGGGCATGCTTCCCCGAATATGGAGGACTTGGTAAGTAATGTACAATTATCTTTTAATTTTTACAGACATTTTGAATTGCGTTCGATATTTTTTTAACTGACTTAAAAAAGGAGGAGGTCCTCAATTTAACTGTATTTTTTGAGTGTATGTTACTCGATTACTCCAACATTATTTACGTAGTTAAGCAAAAGGGACGCAATCCACAAAATTATCAAAATATTACTTATTTAATTATTTATTTATTTGCATTGACTTACAAATAAATGGACGACGGGTCTAATACAAAAACCACGAAAAAAATGTCCCAAGTCAACCTATTTAAACGTAGTGACATGTAAAGGAACATGAAAAAGCTAAAACGTTGAATTTAAATTGTAATGTCATCGCAGTACTGTCTAATTTTGCTTGCTTCGCTGTCAGTCGAACAAACGAAGACTAAAGCGTGAATGACGCTCTGTATACGATTTTAACGCCCTATAACTTCGGACACTTTTTAGCGCGGACCCGACGTCCATATAATTGTAAGTCAATGTTTATTTGTGTAATTTTTTGTAGTTATACATGGTGTAATTATTTTAACACATGTCAACTATCACATACGCGTTGTATATGTATTGGATGCGTTCAAATTAACCGCTGTTAGAAGCGCTGCAGCCGCTGCGACTGTCGCGCTGCTGAAGTGCGGCCAAATTTTCCCATGTCTTTTTTTTTCCAGTTGATTGGAATAACTGGCGGAGCTGCTTTCTCATATTGCAGGATGTTGTTTTACATTCTCTATTCTTCAATTAAATTTTTATCCATCATGGTTAATTTGATAAATTGAGCGTGATTGCAGCGCGTGTAACAGCGGCTAGTTTGAACGCGCCCTTATACTTTCACATACACGTTATGTATGTATGTATTGTTTGCACTCGAGTCCGAGCTTCACTCATATCGGGCTTGCCGAAAACCTGCGTTATAGATAAGATATCCTGCCCGTAGCTAAACGCTGAGCAAGTCCCGTTTGCGTGCGCCACAACACTCATTGATGTTTCTGAGATTATCTATCTATTTATTATCTATTTGTTGTAATATTGTAGTTTTCAAGCTCATTCATGTGTGTCTTGGCGCATGCAATAAAGGATTCTTATTCTTATAGAAACATTATTAAACTTTAAACTGCCAAATCGAATTGGCAATTCGTTTTTATGCCGAACCATCAAATTGTGGAACCAACTCCCGGCGCATGTATTCCCTCCCCTCTATAACATCGGGTCCTTCAAACGTAGTGTGAAGAAGCATTTGGCTAGACCGGCAAAATGATAGTGACGGAGTGAAGATTTTTGTGTTTTCCATCCGTTACTCTCATCTCTGGACTGTATTCGCACTTTCCATCAGGCGCGGTGCAGTCATTTTGCCGAGTCACAATAAAAAATAAAAAAAAAACTCGAAAATTACTGGATTGGATCCGTTTTGTTTAACTACGTTCATTTGTTTTTTTTTTTTGTAGGAAATGAGGAAATAGTGGTCCTATTCAAATTTTGAAGAGAATATTCCACCTCAAAGAGATTTCTTTGTGTAATAATGCCACTAGTTTTGTTATGATTATTAATACAAAGATCGAACAAATAGAACAATTTTCTTCGACTTGAACTGACGACCATGCTGCACCGTGGCATTGCTCTTACCGACAGAGCCACAGGTCAAGTTACCGAGTTCTCGAAATTCTCCGTGCCTTTTGTTACAGAATTTTGTACTGACTTTCGGTATTCCTCGTCGCTAGTGACACCTAGTGAGAAATTTTTGAAAACTTCTCACCGCAGCCCATTGACTTACAATTATATGGACGTCGGGTCCGCGCTAAAAAGTGTCCGAAGTTATAGGGCGTTAAAATTGTATACAGAGCGTCATTCACGCTTTAGTCTTCGTTTGTTCGACTGACAGCGAAGCAAGCAAAATTAGACTGCGATGACATAACAATTTAAATTCAACGTTTTAGCTTTTTCATATTCCTTTACATGTCACTACGTTTAAATAGGTTGACTTGGGACATTTTTTTCGTGGTTTTTGTATTAGACCCGTGGTCCATTTATTTGTAAGTCAATGCCGCAGCCTTTTAGTAGTATACCAAACGTACAAAATCTATCGACATGCAACTGAGATCATGTAATATTAGCAGATTTGGGGTCAATAATATTAGCAAAATTGAGGCCAGGGTTGACAATGATGATTACTGACAATTGATCTTTGTATTACACAGCCTACGTAGCCTTCGTTAGAACAGCTCAAGAGCGCGGTGTAATCAGCCCGAACGAATGCGACTACGCTAAAGCAGTAGGCGAATTCTTCGAATCTGCCTGCGCACCTGGAGCCATTGACGCCGCTCACGTTATTTCAGCAACTGTAAGTATTACTATAAAAACTCGTTTATTTATTACATCGATCAATTTAAATGGACACGATGATGAGGAATTTCAAGTTCAGTAGCAGTGGTGCCTTAAAATTCGACGCTCAATCCGGAATTTTTCGTCTTGTCCAGTGTCCAGTGGTTAGACTTTACTATCCCGGATTCCAAACACTTAGAAATTGTTTCTACAAACTTACTAGAGTCCTTTTCATAAAAGAGGACGCCCAGACGCAGCTCTAAAAGATGGTAGAAAACAATGTTACGGCCATGTTATGACAGTCAAATTAGACGGATTGTAATCGAGGCCTAATGTAAATACTTAAATATTTTCATATTTATTGCTACGGCCCGTCTGCCTTCATACGGGTGAAAGCCAATGTTACCCTTTTTTCTTTTTTTTGACGGGGGGAATCTTTATGGATACCCCTGAGCCCAAGGAGACTCAGGGGTTATGTGGGGACTCTCCCTCCAGACTGGAGGGCCTGCCCCACTAAAACCCCCCCGGGTTTCCCTCTCGCCGGTTGAGTCGGCGCCGTGGGATCAGTGAGCATTCACCACGTCGCCGCCCGGCCGCCGTAGCTTACGCCAGGGCTCCCGCGCCAACGGAGGGGCGAGTCGGTTGTCCTCCGACCCGCCCCCCAGACGAGTGAGGCCATGCAATGCAGGCTCCAGAGTCCCTGTCCAGAGCCCGCTGGTCTCACTAGGGGATCAGGCGAGCAGCGAACTGCCTCCGCGGCCTCCTTTTGCGACATAACCTCTGTGCAAAAGGAGGCCACCGACTCCCAGGACTCCTCGCTATCGAGCATAGCGGCAACCACGCTCGGCAGCGAGAGGTCCTGCCCTACAGTCCCCGTCAGAGTGCGGCGCTGCTCATCCCACCGGCTACACACCTCTAGGGTGTGCTGCGCGGTGTCATCCGCAGCGCCGCACTCGTGGCACGACGGGGACGGTTCCCTCCTCGCCACCTTGTGCTGGTAGTGACCGAAGCAGCCGTGCCCGGTCAGCACCTGCACAAGGTGGTACGACAGTGGCCCGTGGGACCGGTTTACCCACTCTACGAGGACAGGGCGTGTCGTCTCTATTGTACGAGCGCCATAGGGGGGATCCGCCAAGCCCTCTTTCCACCGGTCCCGCATGCAAGCCAATGGTTACCCTGAGGGTCGAGCAGTTGAAGTCCCGCCAAAATATAAATTTTAATTAATTTGTGGTGAGAGTACCAACTTAACATCTGTCGACCTTCATGAAGGGGGACTTATGGCCGAAGGGTGACGTTTCTAAGGACGGTTACCGGACACCCAAGTTGCGTCACACGTCGCAGTCCATACGTCTTAATAAATAAATAGTGTTTTATATTATATGTTTTATATATTATTATGTATGTCAGTGTATGTATGTATGTGTGCAATTATGAGTGATCGTAACCTGATTACAAATAAATAAATAAAATAAAAATAAATAATGCTCACATTCCTGCTTGGCGGCAGGAATATTTAAGGACCTCTGCTGCTACTGTATAACAACCGCGAGAACCTCAAGAACTTGATACTTACTTCGCTGGCTCCGCGACCCGTAGTGGATCTTAACTTCCAACACCAAAGTACGCCATTTCTGTCGGTCTTGTGCCAATTCAAGGTCAAGGTCTTTGGCGATTTCATCCTTCCAGCGAAATCTTGAACCGCCCCAGGGGACGACGACCAGCAGGTTGCCCCAAATACGCTCTTTTGGCAGCTCGATCCTCTCCCATTCTTTCCACGTGTTCGGCTCACACACTAGTTCTTATATCTCTCTATTGAATCTGGCCCTCCAATTCCCAAATTCTCCTTTGATTGGTCCCAGAATCTTTCGAAGTATCTTCCGTTCTGCCACGAATAATTTATGTTCTTCATTCAGCGTTAATGTTCATGTTTTACACTCATACATTAAGATTGACCGAATTACTAGTTTTGGTGACACGAACCTTTGTAGTCCCGCTTAGTAACTTGGACACCAACACTTCTGCTGTACATCGTAGCGAATACTGATTTTACAACTATGCGAATACTGATTTTGTCCTCCCTTTGGTTTGTGTCGGTCATAGTGCATCCCAAGTACTTACTTAAATTTGTCGACGCCCATATAAGTTGCATCAGAACTTGATAAAACAATTATTTACTCAAATGCGATCGATTTTTTCCAGAACTACAACGCTACCAACCTATGTACCGTTTGCAGACCAACCCAATGGCATACCCCAACCAACACTTCGCAAGGTAAGTTGTTCGTTTAGACATGTGAATTTTTTATGACAATAGCTCTTCATTTATATATTTTTTGTGTAGTAATCGACTAATTTGTTGTTATAATCGATACAAAGAACGAGCAAACTTAACACGTGGTATCGCTCTCCCAGCTGAGCTAAAATGAGCAACAGAGGTGAGGCAAGAATGGCCGTTAAAATCAAAAACAAAAATCTTAATATATATCTATTAAATACAAGGCTGCTAACAGATTGGCTGCACGTAGACAGTTAATGCGTCAAAGTTAAATGATCTTCCATAGGTAAAATTTTTACACCTGAAAACGTAATGTTTTTAAGCTACTTTTTAAACTACTGCTCGCTCACTACGCTGACCTCGCTTAAATGCACTTTGAATCATAATTGTGTGGAATCTAGACTCATGTTGTCTTTCCATACATCTTTATCTATAAAATACTATTCACTTTCGTAATATGACTTTTCAATTAAAATACTTTTAATGTAACTTTTAAACTTAGGAAATGACAATCTCAATATATGTATACTCCGGAATCTTATTGGAAAAACGTATACAGTTCCCCATAAAAGAATCGTTTACCTTGGTTAAACGAAATCGTGGTAACATGAGTTTGGACTTATTTCTAAAGTTAATATTATGGATATCGTTTTTACTTAATGAAATTATGTATATTTTTACTAATAGTATATTTTTACTAGTAGTATATTTTTACTCTGACCAGCCAAACACGTTTAGGCCATCCGTAAAAGGTATTCTACTGACTGCCATTCTTTTTTTTTCAGTTTTCTGCGCATGGGACCACCGTAACCAGTTCTTCGGCAACAATGGTTCCTTAGCCTGTCTGGCTGACCCCAACACACATGTCGCTTTCCTGCAGATCGGCAACATTGAATGTAAGTAAATAAAACTTAAATTAAAAATCATCTTCTGGCTCAGTCTTAAGTCAACAACTTAGTCTGTATATTTAGTAGTAAGGAGAAGTTTATTTAAGTATATTTATGTGGCGAACAGGAGGACTTCAATTATGACCACAATTTGTAATTATTTGATACGTCTTTTACATAAAAAACAAGAAACAAAGAATTAGAACACGCCTTTTCCAATTAGCTTAGGACACGTTCCTCTCTCATCTTCTCGTTCCAATCACACATCTTCATTCATTCTTCATTCAAACATTCACTCAAACCATCTCACTCATTAGCCTGTTCGGATAGTACTTATGCATATCATCTTACTTCCGATCACATTCGGACATCCATTCTTACCAATCCCACGTTTATATATGTATATAAATGTATATGTCGGTATATAGGGTGTAAATATGAGACGGAGCAGCAAGGCCGGCTACCTTAATCGTTGTAGTTACAGGAAAACGGTTCTAGAAGACTATCCTTGAATTTTGAAGATGTTTTGATTGGCATTCACAGATTTTCAAAAAATGGTACAGTCAGCAAGATAAAAGGCAATTTATACAAAACTTTTTTTTATACCATTCGATCCATTTTGTGGTAAGGATCAATGGTCTCTATGGTACCAACTGAGGTAAGAGTACTCGAAATGTCATCAATCGAGAAATCGCAAAAAACTTTTTACCATGCATTGTGTAGGGACACATTTTGTAATTAGTTATTCTAGGTAGTTAAGGAAAGTAATAA
Organism: Hyposmocoma kahamanoa; assembly: GCF_003589595.1. NCBI lineage: Eukaryota > Metazoa > Arthropoda > Insecta > Lepidoptera > Cosmopterigidae > Hyposmocoma > Hyposmocoma kahamanoa. The sequence goes on from NW_020653777.1 coordinate 1,104,407, forward strand.
ATTTGCCTACAAATTAGAATTAAGTAAAACCAAATTATAATAATAACATTATTTTTTAAATTTCGATCAGCTTTGTTTTGTTTTGTTAATAGAGAATTGTCACTTTTAATACGATTTTTAATCAAAATGTTCTCAAGTGTGGAAACAAATGAATTGGAGTAAAATTTCATGCTACTTGCTCTTTGCGGAAGAGAGCGAATCGATGCATCCGCCAAGGCGGCAATTAATTAGAGCACTTACTATCACAGATTTTTTATGTTATTTTGCTTTACGTTATTGTTTTTATTTTGAAATACATAACACGTAGTCAATTTGTTACTTTCCTTAACTATCTAGAATAACTGATGACTAGATATGTCCCTGCAAAATGTATGGTAAAAAGGTTTTTGCGATTTCTGACATTTCGAGTACTCTTACCTGAGTTGGTCCCATAGAAACTATTGATCCTTACCAGAGACCGGATCGAATGGCATAAAAAATGTTTTGTATAAATTGCCTTTTATCTTGCTGACTGTACCATTTCTTCAAAATCTGTGAATCTCAATCAATATATCTTTAAAATTCATGGATAGTCGTTTAGAACCGTTTTCCTGTAACTACAACGATTAAGGTAGCCGGCCTTGCTGCCCCGTCTCAAATGTACACCCTGTATAATACGTATATGGTCATTTATTATTTGATAATGTACCTAAGTTTTTAATAACGCATTACAATTTTTATCAGTGGCACACTATGTCTCCCTCACTGTTCAATTCTCCTCTGCCTCATAGGTTGTGTGGAAGAGATCGCTTTCAGCGGTAAGACTGCCTTTGCCCACAGTAACTCTAAGTTGTCCATGTACCGTTTTTGTTTTTTGTGTGTGAATAATAAAAAGTTATTATCTATCTATCTAAAAAACTCCCCCGATTAAAGCAGGCAGTGCAAAAGTATATATGAAACTTAGTACCTAATAGCTTCAGTGCAGCTGTAGTGCTACAATCACTCAACACGCGCGCCCCTTTTGCTAGATATCTGACGCCGTTAGTTGAAAGAGCGCAAGTGACATTTTTTCGAAAAAATTGTTATGTCCACTGCCATTATCAATAAAATGGTCAATCTGTCACTATTTTCATTTCTTTCTGGATGGATAAGGCATGAATTACCGCAAGAGAAAAGTAGATATTTTTTTATTTCATTTCTTTAAAACTATATATAGATATAGTATAAAAAATAGGAGTGCTGCCGCCCGCTAACCAAAACGCCGCTATGTGATATAATCATTTTTTTAGATACCTTAATAAAACCGTAAACCAGTTTTAGAATATTGCTTTACTTTAGCTATGCATAAGTTCCCAAATATCGCACTGCTATTCCAATAGTGTTGTAACTCAAAATACGTGAAATTCAAGATTATACCATTTCTGAACATAAAATTTGTTACTCTACATGTCAATAAAATTTTCATTAGAATACTGTAAGAAACCATGAAAATATATCTACTTAACCCAGAATAAACGTTTTGTGAGCTAATTCTGTAAAACAGTCGTTACTCAAAAATATGAAATTATTTTTTGCTTTTATTTTCGAATATACTTCTAATTAACAAATAGGAGTTGTTTAGATGTCTAATAAATTTAATCCATAAATTACAATAATCTTTCACGGGAACTGATTAATTAGTTATTCGGCTGTTCTGAATAAATTCACTTTTTGAGTTAGTACACTGTATTAGCAGTGCGATATGTCGGACACGTTAATTAACTTTAACTATTTTTAAATAGAGAATTTTGAGCTCTATTTTATGCTGTGTTTAGATATTTGACCTCTTGTCACATAGCCGCGTTTTACTTAGTAGACGGTAGAACGGCGTGGTTGCAGCGCTTCTACAGCGTCTAATGAGAAGGTAACCAACCAACCCCGTTGATACGGAATCATTTCTCTTCAACAGCAAACCTCGCCCAATTGAGTCTGCAAGCCAACCAGTTCCGCGCCCTGTGCCGCAACAACTCTCTGGCTGCCAATCCAGGAGTGAACATCGACTCTAATTGCTTGCTGGCCCATGTTGTTGATATGGAAGTCCTTACTAGACGGTAACTTAACTAATTATGGTAGCCGAGCTGTAGTCGTTAGCCGGATGCAACTCGAAAAGTGGGCCAACGTCTTCTCTCCTTGGGTGCCCGAGGATGGAAAGATATGGCGGGGACGGCCGAGAAGGTTTAAGAGGTAGTGGTGCGAGATCGGCAAAGACAGGGAGCAATAGAGGATTTTGGGGGAGACCTTGACCCAGCAGTGGAACATAATAGGTTAATTTAAGAAAAAACAGTAGACTGTGAAAGAGTTCGTCCAGGGAAGGACTGCCTACCAAGCAGTAACGTAAACATTACTGCGTTCCAATTTTGAAGGGAATGGATGATGTTGGAATTACAGGCACATGGGACTTGTCAACTTAGGTTTTAGAGTGACGGACGCTTAGTGAGACTGCAACTGTTATACACAGGTGTGTCGCTTACCACCAGGCGTACAACTTGTTCTTCCCGCCGCTTGGTATCGTAAAAAAATTGTTTTAATTATTTTTTTTGGCTACAGAAACGACCCACTAAGCAATGCTCTCAGCGTTCTTCTCGACAATCTTGAGGACCATTTCGGTTATGCGGTAAATGCGCCACTTATAGACCTGGAGATCTTCTCGCCATTCGATGGAGTTAGCAATTTGCTGTTTAAGGACAGCGTTATGGGTGAGTGTTCTTGTTAGATTAACCTCTCGAGAACCGGATGGAGTCAAGTGGCAGAGGTCTGTGACAACCCTGTACACTGGCTGATCTGGGGTAAAAACCTGAACTTATAAGGTTACACGAACCTTGCGTGCACAAGTTCTAGTGCCCTTCTCGTATACCTTAAGGGCCGGTAGAGAGGGTCACTATTATCAAAAGTTTTTTAGAAAGATATGGCGCTGTTCTCTTAGTTAAATGAGAAAGTTAAAGCATCGACTTAGGCCATACTGCCAGATTTTAAATTAAAATTTTTCTTCAATCCGACTCGAAGGACCAATGTACGAGCTGCTTGTGCAGTAATCTGTCAGAATTTGTCATGTGATATGTTGCAGGGAGATGTCAATAATGCTGTAGACATAATACTCGACCACGGAGTCACTAAATTGTACAGAAATATTATTATTTATAAATTTTCCACGTGCCCAAAGTAGGGAGTGACGTTACTCATTGTCCATTGCACAATAATGTACGTTGATCCGTACACATTTAAATTGACTGCTTTAGTCCCTTCCCTGGCTATGACGAAAATGTTTTTTATTTTGTATTTAATCTGTATTTGAGTTAGAGCGGGTTAGTTTTCTCTATCCACTACTATAATATCGTCTGCTTAAAGGTAAAACCACATAAGTGACATTTTCCACAAAAAAATTCTAAATTATGTACCTGTTGTAAGAAAATCACCATCTTTCTGCAGATAAGACTCTTATTAAGTTTATAGCATTTTGTTATTGAGTTTCGCATGCAAAAAGATAGTGATTTTCTTACCATAGCTATATAAATTAAAGGCTTTTTGTTTAAAATGTCACTTATGTGGTTTTACCTTTAAACAGATGATATTATCATGAAGTATTACTTAACATTCCTGGTAGTATTCTGAAATATTATTTAATATTTCACGATAACATATTTGAATACTTAAATAATAAATATTGCCACCGAAATTAGGTGCAGAATTAGTGAATCAAGTATACTATCTATGAAGCTGTTTAAAAAAAATGCGTCACGCCTAGAGATGGGCAAGCACCCTGGTTTTAATCGGGTTAAACCCCATTAACGCCCAAAATCGAGAGCAAGAACTATTTAAAGTTAAATATTTATTGGAAATCGAATTTGTTTAATATTTAATGATATTATTACAAAATCTTTATTGCTTTCTGATCTACACAATTCGATTTGAGTTTTTATTTAATTCATTCTCTTGAAAATAGCATTAATAAATCGATACAAAAAATCGTTTTAAAAAGTGATTTTATCTACACACATATCATAAGCCTCTATGATGAGTTGAAAACCCGCAAATTACGACCACCATAAAGATTGTTTTGTTAGAACAATTTTCTTATCTGTGAAAATGTTATTATTGCTTCATAGTAACATCGAATTCGACGTAGAGGGAGAATATAAAAAAATAATAGAGAAGCTTCTCGCGTATACTGAAAAGGGATACCAACAGAGTACCTATAAATTCTGGGTTGTCTACTTTTAAAATTTTACCCCGTTAAAGAAATTGAAATGAAACTGAAGCCGTGGTAGCGTAATAGTTTGACCCACTGCCTCTCAAGCAGAGGATCGTGGGTTCGTATCCAGACTCGCACCTCTGACTTTCTCGGAATTTGTGCCGGTGAAGGAAAACATCGTGATGAAACGTTGAAGAAGGTTCGAAGTCCTCGGAAAACGTGTGCATTCCCCAACCCTCATTGGGCCAGTGTGATGGACTGTCGCCTAAGCACTCTGTTTAAAATGACCCATAAATTGAAGAAAAGATAGTGGCAAAAGCACGGTATCCCTAAAATCGGCTTAAGCCTGTCTAATTTAATTTATACGTTATTTATTTGATCTCTCTTCCTCGCGTATCATAACCACTGCTGGTAGAAGCGAGATGGACATATTTGACAAACGTAAGATATTCTCCTTATTTTAGGAGGTTTATACGATGCAAACAAAAATCTTTCAATCAAGAAAAATACTTCAAATATCATCTAAAATACATGAAATCGTAATATTTCAGGCTTGTAAGAGTATTTCACTAGTAATTCGAACAAGAAAATTCATTGATGTAATTAAAATTAAAACTTACGTATGGGTTTTACTGCCTAAAATATAACAATGCATCATTATTATTAGCTGCAATAATTGTCAATTACTACAACGGTTAGTAACTTTGTAAAACACTTCTTAAAAGCACAAACACATAAAATTGATGCACATCAAACACTCGGAAAGATTTGCTGGACTCAACGAGCGTTGAGTCATACAACCAAAACCGCATACGTAGAAAAAGACAAAATATAATATTGTTTTCTCGTTTACTCTGATAAGTCTGTGCATAAATCTATCTCGCTTATACGGTTTTTATTATTTATGGAGCCTTCTATTCTAATATCAGTCGAGATGAAGTTTTATTCGAAATGAAATGTGAATAGCAAACAATTTTGACAAATTTCACACGTTACTTGATATCAAACGATAACATAGTTGGGGCCGACTCTAGTTTGTCTATGAATTAAATATAAACTACGGTTGTGTGACATGCGTGAGAAAAGATTTTATTTGCAGCCATTTCGACAGTCGTAACATGCGGTCCCTGAACACTTCATAGAAGAGCTTATAATATGTGTGTAGATACAGTGTATGTAAATGTACATAATTAAGCATTAAAACACTCGTCTGATGTTTTTATGAAATAAAGTAAAACATAAAATAAAAACTATTATTTTACATCGAAATTTGTAATAAGTATGGACGTTCTGCCCACGATTTTGGGCAGAAATGAGTTAAAACCCGATTAGTACCTGGGCGGGTTGATTGGGTTTTAACCCATTGCCTATCTCTGGTCACGCTAGTCAGAAAATTACAACCCAAAACTGTTCACTAGATAATTCACGATGTTATATGTCTTCCAGGTCTTGCCGAACCATCCTCAAACTCTCAAAACGAATTAGCTCGCAATTACTTCGAGCTGTTTAATCACCTGGACCGCTGCAATGGCTCTCCTGGAGCTGCACCTGGAATTGAGCGCAACTTCTTTATGATCATCACTCTGCTTGTCATGACTTTCATGGCTCGTATCGTGGTATAATTATTTAGACTTAGATGTGCAGGCTATGTTGAAAATTCATAGCAACGCCCTCTGTTAGCAGAATCAGGGATTAAGTAAGGCATTTTATTATAATTTTGTATCCCTTATTCTGCATGATTGTCAATCAACTATCAACTTTAAGTTTAAACACAGTAAAACTCAGTTTCACTGCCGTGTGAAATCGGGCTGTTAAACTACAGTCGCTACAGCCAACGTAAACGTTGCCGTAATACGTTTTATTTAACTCGTAGTGAGTTGCGTAGTTTGTGGATTTAATGATGGCACTTCATATGGCTAGTTGTATTTGCGTATTCGGTATATTTGGCAAACAATCACCATGTGTGGATAGCATGTGTAACAAACTATTTGTCTTGGCTGTCTGTTCGACAAATACAGCAAACACCAAACACGAATTACCGCGCGCTGTCTCGATTTAACCAAATACGCAAGCAAACCGTCCATATTACAGAACAATAAATACAGTGGAAGTGGTTAGTTAACGTCAGATGCGTGACATTAGGTCTCCTTAGATCTACTTGAGGTCAGTCCACCATTTTCACTTGGTATGGTATGGTTGTGTCATTCTTTCGTGCTAATTCTCTAAAATCGCAGAAAAATGTCCTATTGTGCTGTTTTGGAGTTGCTAAAAATGCTAGCTGCACGAAAAATATTACTCGCAGTAGTATTTCATATCATCGGTAAGGCTTATTTTAATAAATTTTCAATTTTCTATTTATCGAATTTTTTTGTTACAAGAAACGAAAGTAAAGCTTTCAATAACTCAAATTCATCGTCGTTCAGCAATTAACCGCTAGATGGCAGCACATTGATCGAAATTTCTATATAATATCAAAACGTAGTAACTTCCAATAATATGTATTGGTGATATTGAACTTTCAACGGTATGCAACAGGATAGAGTTTAAATTACATTAACAATCCAGAATTTGTTATTTCTTTTTAAATTTGATGCTACAACCAATCATTCATACAAACCATCATCAAGATTTCGTAGTGTTTCAAAATAAGAATTTTTATAGTACTCGAAGCTTAAGGCACTATGGTCATATAATTTTTACCTCCTTATTTGGCTTCATGTAAAGTACATTTGTCAATATTGGCGTGGTTGTTGTACGTCAATTATTTTTCTACGGCAACGGCACGTCAGACTACACATTTCTGTTCGAAAATAACCTCCAGTGCAACGGAACAAGATACGTTAATGTGTAGCTTGATGTGTTGGTGTGTGTGCAACCACGTTCAACAAACACCCAATAGCGAATACGAACCGCTGCCATATGAAGTGCCGCCTTTTCAACAAACTTTTCTGGTTCCTAAGCCGTTGACAAAAAAAACTTCGATACCATTAGACATCAAACTTCAGCCCGAAAAATCTGGACGGCCGTCCAGCAACGCAGAAGCAGCTTTTCTACGAGGAAGTTAATTAATTAGGTTTTAAAAGTTTTTATATTTAGTTATATAGTAGCTATTTCTCTATGCATTTTACAAGTTCATAAGTTTAATAGTAAACAGGAATTTATTATTTATAGTTAATCGTTTTTTAAACTATTGTTTTTGGTAAATTTGTACTTCTTACGAACTCAACTTCCCTATGCGGTTTTTAATAAAGAAATTTTAAATAATAATTATGTTGTTTTATTCTCCCGTATAGTCGTCTTAGAGTGAATATCTCGTGAAGGTAAAAATGTGGTGTAAAATGGTGGTAAACGCAATGTTTGTAGTTAGCATTTTAATTAATTAAATTATACCCATTTCAGATACTTTTACTTCAATAATATATTTGAAGATCTTCTTCAACAAAAATCAGTAAAAACGAACTATGTCAAAGCGCTTATGCAAGATTTTCAGTCTAAGACGACGCCATGGTCATAAATTTCTATCTTTCTGTTATGTATTTATTTTAGTAGCATTATACCTGCTTGTGGAAAAGTTGGTCCAGGGAAATACTACCACTATACTAATTCCGTCGCTAAGCAGTAATACAAGCATTACTGCGTTCCGGAATTGCCATTTCTTTTTTTTTTTTGATGTTCCGAATCGTCTTATCGTAGTATGATGTTTAAGCACATAATTTTTTTTAAAGTTATTTACATTCAGTGAATTGTAACTGTTAAAAAAATAAAATTAAGTAATAATAAAATCTATTAAAGTTACTTTGTTTTCATTTATTTTTCCGCATTTTCATGAAGAAAAATAAATAATGTAACCTCAGTACAGAGTACAAAAAAAAACGACCTCAAAAGTATGTGGAAGTACATATAATTACCAAGTTTTATTGAAATCGTTACCGGAAAGTGCGTAAACCTGGATTCATCCCCTAATTCGCCACTATACAGGACTTGACACAGGAGATGATAAAAATCGGTTCTCACTACTCAAAGCATAATGAGAGAAAAACGCCTTGAATTGGAGAATAGTAAAATCAACCATTAAAATAAAAACCATAAAAACTGATGACCTTCCGTGAATTATCAACGCCGTACTAAGGGTTTATTTTCTTTTTTAAAGATAACTTCGGATTTGTTTTTTCTCTTGTATGGCGACCCTTTTACATATAATCGTCAGAAGTGAATAATCATCCTGTACGGAGCGATGGTATAATTTTCTAAAATAAAAAAAACATACTTATATCTCCAAGTCAGTTTATTTATATATTTATAAAATACATAGCTAGTACAATTATCTATGTATATATGTGATAATAAGTTACAATAAATGTAGTTAATTTTTACTTTGAACCTTCTTTTACGTCATTACTCGTCCGAGAAATCAACTAGCGTAGTTTTTTGCAGATGATTACGGTCAGAACAAGACGAATGTAGCGAAAAACTAATGCTTCTAAATTGAGGATAGAGTTCCGCAATACTGCTTATTAATAATATTGGAAGAGCGCATACTGCATAAACCAGACTGTTATCAAAAAACCTGACTGTTATCAATAAAACTGATATCAAAAAACCTGACTGTTATCAAGGTGATCTTAATTGAAACAATCACAACAAGATTGACAAATTGCTTATTAAATGTCAAGGAAACTTATTAGAAGTAGAAGCAAAACAGAGTAGAAGATATCTCGCGCCAAATATAGGTTAATGCGTTATCCCATTCACAAAAACAAATTTCTTTCGGATATATCGACGTAATGACATAGAAAAAGATCATTGTATTTCAGCTAAAAAGAGCAGCTAAAATATGAACAAGCAAAATTACAAAAGTATGAATTGATTTTATGACTTCACTGCCTTGAGCATTGCTTCCTTGGAACGATGAATAAAGTAACTAACATTTCGTCGCATTACTTCCTTAAACTCGTATGTCAAAGCACAGAGTTACTGAAATGCAAAAAATGGATTGTATATACAAATTTTGCAGGCTAATTTCACATTACATTTCCTTCATATTCACACACTGGCTTTTGCCTGTTCTTAAAATGATGTACCCAAATTAACAACCTTGATAAGAAATTTAAAATAAATAGAGTTTTGCCACCTCCTGAATAACTACACTTTATAAGATACGAGTTTGAGAAAGTAATGCATCGATTTTGTAAAAATTTAGAAGATGAATAATTTTACGTCATTTTTGTAGATACGTTCAAGTTACTACAAAGGTAAGACGAACCTTTATGACAAGACAAGTAATGTAACTAAATACTAAGGGCGCGTTCCCATTATGTCGTGACGACAGATAGTCATGCAGTTTAAAGTGTCGTGGCTTGTATATTTAAATGAAGTTGTTCACATATAGTACAACACGATTAACTGTCGTTCACAACTTTTTTGACGTTACGACGACAGACTGTCGTGGCAATGGGAAGAGCTAGAACGACAGTCGTCAGACGATAAATAAAATGTCACAATAAAATGTCGTCACATTTTAATCGCAGTAATCATTTTTCGTTGCTATATTTATCGTTCTCTACACGTGTTCTGCTCCCTACTCTTCCTCTCGTCTCTCGCCTCGCTTTGCAGTAAAACTCAGACTCGTGCGCAAGGTGTATTTAAAACGGTGATGGCCAATACATCACCGGCAGTTTTCATCAATGCACCAAACGATTCTGTCGTGCAAACGATAAGGCTGCTGCCGTGAACCGATAAATTGTCTTAACGATCCTGTGGGAACAGCTATACATGACGGTCGTTCAAAGATAAAAAATGCACGACACAGTCACGACAGACAGTGGAGATGCGGGAGCAGACTAGAAGCGACAGTCGTCCAATGATAAAGAAAACGTTACGACATAATAGGAACGCGCCCTAATATAGCAACGAGACTCGTATGTGTGCACGCCCGCCGCGCGCCGTGTACGACACACACATTGGTAATCTCGCGGTGCTCTCGAGTTGCAAAGCGCGGGTTGGACGCGCCATTCAGTATATAATTGAAGCGTTGTTTGATCAAGAGTGCCTCAAATTCAGAATTGTTCAACATTTCATAATCATACTTTTATAATCGAGGTACCAATCCGATGAATACTAATTTTTTCAAATTATATTTACAACCTGTAGGTACAACGAAAATAATGTGAATACCCTACGCTCCAAGCGCACTAATTGTCTTATTATACAAAGTACATAAGTATTGAGAACGCACTCCACCAATCACGAACGTTCTTTTGCTCTAATCGCAGATTTGTGATTGAATTAGAGAGTTCTCATGTCGCGTCCAGCAGACCAATGGAAAAATGTGCTTATGACGATCAGTCGATTTAAACATTTTCATACTTTTCTATTCTTTTTTTTTAAACTTGACAATTTATATTTCGACCGGAGTGTTGCGTAATTTTAAAAGAACAATTTTTTTCTTCTGGTAACACGAACATAAGGGCGCCATCACATTAGACGCTTGTGAAAGAGCAGCAATGGCGCGACTGTGACGCGGTAGTCGCGCGTTTGTAAAACTTTCGTATATTTTAGTTCAGTAATTATGACTGCCAAACGACAATGGCACTGCCACAGTGGAGCAATATGTCACAACTCCTTCCTTTTTTTATATTATATTTCTCTTTTTTCTACATTTTTGTTTTGTATTATTATTGATGTTTTGATTGTCAGACTGTGTCATGAATTATATTTGCTATTGCGTTACATATAGATGTACACATACAGAAATGAGCACAAATCTATATTTGTCGGTTTCTTCACTCCATTCCCATACAGTCCATACCCGTCCAGTTCATTTTGGTCCGTGTATAAGAATTGGTAATGGCGCGGTTGCAGTGCCACTGTGGTGTCACCATACGTTTCTATAAGCGTCTAATTTGAAAGCACCCTTTGATGAAAGTCAAATCAATGGGTCGAAAAGTACCTTGTCACTACTCTTTGAACTTGTTCAATTGCCATATCTATTTCTTAGATTATATTTTTGCCTCGTACAAAATTGTGTTATTATTTATTTACAAACTTACTAAGTAGGTAACTCCGCTAAGGCAAAAGACAGCCCGGCAACATTGATATTCTAAGATTAACAGATAACTAGTTGAAACAATTGTTTTAAACGGCACTGCGTCGAAAAGACAACAATAATGTCACCGAGCAATCTTTAACTTTACGCGGTTAGAGTGAAGAGAATTTGAGATGTCGATTCTGACAACTCGTATATTAAAAAAAATATTATTATTACTTTTATACATGAAAATAACATCAAAATGTAAAAATTTAGGTTACACCACTATTGCGCTGATAGCCTCATTTTATATTCAGGACCTTGAAAAGACAAGATGCGTTTTGGTTTTCGCATTTATTTTACTACAAAATTCTTCGTTAGGTTCCGTCATGTCATCACGATGCGGGATTTTAAAAAATTATATTCGTCTACGTACTACCTGCCAGGACCTTTGAGTCGAAAATTACGTTTAGTTACTTGAAAAGTTACATTTTTGCTTCAAAAGTCACATTTTCATTATTTTTTGGTCAAAAAGTATGAGTGTTAATGGCGCATACACCTAAATCATAAAAACACACTTGTACGGGTTGAAACCACGTCAAACGTTGTCAAGCTTAGTGTTGTGTTGTAAAAACATTATATTTATACAGATGTGTACGAAAATCAAGCTACAAAGTAGGAATGCTCAAGAAAAAGTAAGCTGTAACGTTTTGTTTCTTTCATCTCTTGAGTTCCTTACGAGCGTATACGCACTACGTCCCGAGTCGTATAAGGGGGTCTACTCTCGATCTCCGTCCGAAACAATTACTGTCAAATAAATAATATTCGACAAAATTAAAAGTTATTTGGCAGTAATTGTTTCGGACGGATGTCGGACGGATCTAGAGTAGACCAACAGTTCCGAATCCGAAAAATGACGACCCGAAATGTCACAGGGGTCATTATATCTCTAGGTGTACAAGCGACATTCGTATATTCTCGGATTCACATCGGACTTGGTGCACAAGCGACATCCGAAGAAGGTCCGAGTTTTCTGAATTTGTATAGTTTCAGATTCCGAACGAATACGAATCGCATGCAGTACGTAAACGCGCCAGTGTGTAATTTGTGTGCTTTCGTAAACTATTAAGCATTGACTTTTAAAGTAACAAAATTTGCTTTAAAAACAAAAGGTTATTTAGAGGGTCAATAGTTACGGAAACTGTACAAATGCTACCATTTGACAACACTGCCTAAAGTACCTTTTCTTTTTTCTTTTACACTTTCCCTCTAATATTACAGAAATTATATTTGAAAACTTCTGACACACAACAGATGAAAATTGCTTGTATAAAAGGCATTGCAATTAAAAAGCACTTAGAAAGCACGATAATCTTTCGATTGTATAATGTATTCTGGGGGCTATGTATGTCCTTTAGTATCACTGTTTCTGCCAAAAAATCACAACAAATTAGTAGAAACAGTCTTTTAAACGACAGCACTGAATGTTTAAGAAACTTAGTATAGAAGTGCGTCAGTCAGAATCGACACCAAATCCGTTTTTTAATTTTTCATGAAATTTGATTACATTATTTTATACACATTTTTGAATTTTTGAGAAAAACGTAATAAATAATAACGCTGAACACATATCTGCAGGTACCGCACGCATTTTGTTAAAATATTTTATTCCAAGAAGCTGAATTACATGCCCCGTTTAAGAATCGATACTACCTCATCTCGAATTCAACTTTTTCCCGTACTAATATGGTTCATTTTGCTCGGGTCGAAAGGCAGGGACACTGGCTTTATTTCAGAATTAATTTTTTTACAAACGAAATTAAAGTTATTTGAAAAATGTATATCGTATACTATACATAGGTGTTCCATTTAGTTCAGTTGATATAAAAAAAACATTGGTATATGTAAAGTACCTATTGAACACAGCGGTTTTCTTGTAAAATTTCGAGGAAGGTTTTTTTTGTCGTGAAAATGTTTAGGAATCGTGTTTTCACACTGTATAGTAATCAGTGTATATACTCAATTTTACTATATCGCACTGCTATTACAATAGTGTTGTAACTCAACATGTGTGAAATTCAAGATTAACTATTGCTGAATGTAAAATTTGATATTCTACACGTCAATAAAACCGTCATTAAAATATTGTCAGAAACAAAAGATATCGACTTAACTCAAACTTTTTGTGAACTAGTTCTAAACAAAACATTCCTTACTCATAAATATAATAGGGAATTATTTAGATGTCTATAACAAATTTTAACCCATAGGGTAGCCTGGTTTACGACGACGCACTTAAGGTTTGAGACCGTGTAGAATGAAAACAAAAAATGTTAGTAAATCAGCTATTGTTTTATTTTATAGTCTACTTATCTGACTCGTACATACTAATTTGAAAAGTAGTTATATTTAATAGTGTGGTTGTAATTGATAAAAAAGTGCAAAATGGGATTCGCGTACTCTTACACTGTACTATGGGTAAGAGTACTCATGTGGGTCGGCAAGAGTAGGTACGCAACACCTTTTTTGATAGGACTTCGTTTATCGGTTGAAACGGGTCGAATCACCTCCATACCTTTCCGGTAATATGATTTATTGTCTCTATATGCATGGGCCTTTGCTCATGGAGAGCTGAGAAGAGTCTACTTGTGACACGGACATACCTCAGTTAGAGCGGTGGTGGTGCTTCAAGCGCACTTGCAGCCGATATTTCAGAGACATTCGGAGCACATGCCTCAGGTCTGTTATACTTTTAAAAATACTAGACTCTCGCAAAAAGTTTTTAGTTGATATAGAACGAGGCACAGCGACAGAAATTTTATTCAGAAGTACACTATTCTAAAAAAAATGGTATGAGACTACTCTATATGCGCGTACTCTATATGTGACGTAACACGTCGAGTTGCGTACTCTTGCACACTTCAGCCATTTCAGAATAAAACTGCTACTAAACCCATATGTTGGAAGTGCCCACAATCGTTTGCAGTTTGACCTCTAGACGTTTTTGGGCGATTTCATAAAAAGTCAGTTTTAAAATAATGTGCTTAGTTTAGTCACAGTAACAATTTGAAAATACCAAATGTTTTATGCAAATATATCAAAGTGTTCAGACTTGAGTAGTTTCTTGGTTTTCAATAATTTTTTATATTTTTCAAGCACAACAATCTCCACTTCCTAGCACTACAAAATCACACTGAACTTAGTTGCGTATTGTAAATAACTTCTCGGCAATCTACCTTGCGTACTCTTATCGGATGCGTCATCTTAGACCAGGCTACCCTACATAAATTTTAATAATCTTTCACGGGAAATGAGTAATTTGTTTTTCATAGATTTTGAAAGAAATACACTTTTTGAGTTAGTACACTATTGTATTAACAGTGTGATATGTTTGTTCCAAAGTTTCACTGTTATGCGAAATCAAACAAAGCCATTTAAGGTTGTATAGACTCTTAAGTATCGGCTTACGACCACTGATACCATTGCGTGGTTACCATCTAACTTGTTAACAAGCTATCACTGAAACTACATGCGACTGCTTTTATTAGTAGTAGAGTATATAACCAGAAATAGACGAATTGTCATTTAATTTGTTTAAAAACTATTCTGCCATATCATTACTGCGACAACTGCGCTCCGATTGGCCAGCCCGAATTCGAAACAATTGACGGGTGTCATCAATGGGTGCCGTCAATCGTTTCACTTCAAATCGACCAATTTACTTGAGCCTTGCTATAATGGACGAAAATTAAAAAATTACATACTTAACATTTAATTACCGATGAAATTTGATTCAGATTGTTTTGTAATTAGATGTTTTGCTGTTTTTCCCCACACCACCGAATGGAACAGCACGCCATTGTTAGAGATGTTATCTTTATTGCAGAATATTTTTGGAATATACGGAGACGTACGCACAGGTCAGTTGTTGACGCTGTACTATTTCAGCTTTCTAATTTGTTATTTCAGTGCAAACGAGGGCATTAATAAGTGATATATCTGACTGATGAGTTATCAGGAATATACGGCCTATTTCTGGTTATATACTCGATTATCGAGTAACTAACTTTAAGGGACAACGCAAAAATAACAGTGGTCTATGACATGATGATACCCTGACGCGGAATGCGTAGCACTACCAGTACAGATAATAATGCATTGTAGATAACAATGTGGAAAAAAAATAAGGTGTTACGACTAGAGATGCCACGAATATTCGGCTACTATTCGGTATTCGGCCTATTCGGCCACTTTTTTGAATACTCGGTATTCGGACGAATACTACGACTATTCGGCCGAATACCGAATATCAAAAACAGCAAATTATTGCTTTAATACTTAAAATCAATCAGTAGCAAATTGTGTTGAATGAAAACAATTTTTCTGCATTGGTTGGTAACAAGTGACTGCGCTTTCCCTCATAAACAATTCCTGCTTTTGAAACTAGCCTCTCACTATAAACACTCCTGGCAGGAGACGATAGATAAATGGCAATGACAGGCTTGGATACTGCTTTGCGTTTGCTGACCACCACTTATCTGGTTCTGCCATCCGATCTAGACGAACAGTTTTCAATAAAAATCATTCTCATGTGCAATAGAACTTTTCTACACATCCTCATCATTTTGCATATTATCTGTGGCGACTTCTTCAAAACAGGTCCCGAAACTGTCATGTATTGATTCTATCGTTTCATAATTTTTCAACAAAAACACCCCATCCCCGTTACCTCCGCACGCAGGTCAATGACACAGGCCGTAACAGGTCGTAATATTCGGAATTCGGCCAAATCACTATTTATGGCATCTCTACTTACGACTACATGCTAAGATATTAAAGTTTGACGCAAGTAAAGTACAACATAACTAGGAGTACAGGAAGCGTGCTGTACGGGTATATAGGTGGTCACCTTTAATACTTATTATTCTTTATTTACTCAGACTTTTCTTAGAACGACTCTTTGCCTTTTGTTACACGTTAACAATATGAAGTATTGGCCAACATATAATCCAACTGGAGGAATATGACACCTTTAAGTTCGTTTTTGGGGGGTCGAACCTCAGAATTAGATTTCTGTTACTTGTCTAATTCAAATCATTATATATTATAGTATTTCAATTGAAACTCCATTGAAATTATATTGCAATTATGACAATATTTATTATTCTCAATAAGAGTGTAAATGGAATGGCAGTGATGACGTTCATTCGTTCATTCAATAAAAATCGATGTTGCCTATTAAAATTACCACGGAAATTACTATGCACATCTAATTTCATACCTATTTGGTTTTTTTAGTAATTTAGTTTTCAAATTAAATATACAGCTTGACTTTTTTATCAGTAGTAAAATTTTTTCAACGCATTAGTTATCAGTCAAAGGCTCCATTTCTGAAAAACAAATGGAGCAAAGTTTCACATTAAAATTATAATAATCGATGTTTGGTTACCTAATCAAAAACACCACGATAGTGGAGCCGATGATAGAAAGTACACCCCCGGGTGCAGAGGGAAAGAGAATCGCGCGCCACGTGTCGGAGCGGCCGGCATTCATTTTCCTTTCACTCGCTAGCGCGCTCAATTCACATCGATTGATATATTAGGGAAATAATTTCATTGTGAAAATTTGACCTAAATTAATACCTAATGAAGAGCGGGAATCCCTAGCACAAGTATAATTTACTACTTAAAAGAGATTCTCAAGCCACCAAAATTGTAAAAATTGTGTCTTGAAATAAAAACATTATTGATTTTTTTTGTTTGACTTAATGCGTAGCAATTTGTCAACTGATAAAAAGTCACCCTTTATATCATATAAGCAGACTACACCATCGATGTGCCATCGACTCGACATTGAAAAGAAAAATATCGAAAAATTGCAATGGCAGTTGAATACTACCTTGATGCTAGCCACTAATCTTTAGTAGAATACCAAACGTACATATCTGCTACTGACAGTCTTATCTACACACGACAGGGATGAATGATGATATTATAATAGCAGACTTGGGGCCCTGTGGGTAGCGAAGAAATGTTGAATATGGACCACTTGATATATATCCAAGAGATTTTGTTACATTGGTTTTCAAGTGATCCAGATTCGACAATTCTTTACTACTCTATACTTCCTTCTATTAAATAGAAGGAAATTTTGTGTCTTTTATCAGGACATTTTATTCAGTCATTTTTTAATCAAAGCAAAATGTCTCTAACATATTTACCACCTTTGTGTAACTATTATGTTGTATTGCATACTTCCTCTATTTCAAAGAGTTTCGCTGTAAAAAACTTAAAAAAAACAAGAAGTTCCAAATGTTAAACCGATTTTTTATACAAAATAATAACATAACATAGTGTCATTTGTAAGTCATCAGTTCTCACGATATTTTCCTGTTTACGAACACTGATTCTTTGATTACATTTTTTGTAATTCTGATAAAATCGAACTATAGTATACCACACTTCCAACTGAAATATATTTATTGTAGATTTCTAGCGTTCACTCGGTGTTTATGGTTGTTTGAACAACCATACTCCCATAATCGAGATACCAATCCGCGAAGCTGGTATAAAAATATCAATACGTATGTACTGAATTTGACAAAGATTATTTTAGAGAGTACTAAGAGAATACCTTAATTGTTTTCAAATTATATTATATTATAAATAATATGATTGAATACAGGCTAACTTAAAGCCTCGGGTCTTTTTTCTTCTCATTACAGCCTTGCGTGCAACTATTTACGTGCAATTGTGATGAAAAATATTATATGTTTCAACGAGCGGTACGGGAATTACGAGGCCCGACTCCGAAAACCCTCAGTGTTCGACTTCGGGCTTCTAATGAGAGTCTCGTTAGGAATTCCTTATTTACCGCCCCTAATACACAATGTACTATTACAAACTAAGTAGGTATGTACAACGCGGTAGAGTGACGTGCCGAACAGGCGGGTATTGCTGCTCATCTTATTGTATTATATAATAATTCAATCAAATTCTTTCATACAAAGTTTTTTCCCTCGTATATTACCGGTCCGTCATATGGGATTTAGTTTGTAGTAGGAATCATTTTTCCTCTCCCAGTGCTGTAATTTGGTTATGTACGAGCACAGAACAATAAATACAGTAGAAGTGCTTAGTTTGCGTGCATACGCGGAGTTCCACATATATAGTTGTCACAATGTAAGAGGCCACATTTGACAACTAAAGAAAGCGTACGTAACTTTGAATGCAATCAACGAAACAGTAAACAAACAATTATTATCTTATTATGTTTAAAGAAGAAATAAATATAATAATAATATACTAAATATATATATATAATATAATATACTACAAAATTTCGAATCGATTTCTCGTGAGAATTGTTTCATATTGTTTCCGATATGTTTAGTTCACATACCTATTTACGTTGCGATAACAAGTGTCAAAAGTTGCCTCTTATTTTGTGACGACTATAACCTCGGTCCGCCACTTTTGCTTTGTACGTTATGACAGTGTGAATTATCTCGCGCAAAACCTCGAAAATCATAGAAAAATGCCTTATTTTGTTACTTTGGAGTGCAATAATGATCTATGATGGTGTTGCCTAATGTCTTTTCTATTTAACGTAATATTTTTTTGTTACAAGAAACTGAAGTTAACCTTATACCGCTGCAATATGGTCGCCTATTTTTTGGAGTACTAAGTAAACATCTAGAATTCGTCTTCGTTCAGCTATTGACCGCTAGATGGCAGCACATTGATTGAAGTTTCATTCAACGTGCAATAATAAGTATTGATTTTTCAACAATATGCCAACATTGGGTTAAGTTTAAATTATATTAACAGCACAGAATTTGTTATTTGTTTTTCAATTATAAACTATGACCAATAATTATCAAAATTCATAGTGTTTCAACTTATGAATATGTGACTTGCGGCAACTGATAATAATCGAGGCTCAAGGCACTTCCATTGTTTTATTTCTTCCGTGTGTACAGGTAACAAAAGCTATTATTACACATTGAACTTAAGCATTTTTTATTAAACTAACCAACGTTTCGGGCTTTTTCCATGTCACGTGGTTACAGTTGACTTGTTTGATAAACAAATATAAACGGTTTAGATCCGAAAAAACAGGGCCGTGGAATAATCCTTAGTCCTTTCTATGCGGGCCGTGATAAAAGAAAAGCCAATCATCGATTTTATAGTGTAGGGGTCTGTGTGACCCCCATTCTAAACACCCAACATTTTTATTTAGTCACATCCTTGTGTTAATGATTAATTTCCTTACAACAAGTGGAAGTGAAATAAAAACCATTTATAGTTGGGGGTCTATGTGACCCCCGTTGGCCATAGACTATGTGATAGGAGTAATATTTCAATAATTAACTTAGTCACATCCTTGTAGAACACGATGATTATAATTTACTGATGTAACGCATGGTGGGGGGTCAAAACCGCCCCCCCTGCGGGTAGAACAGATGTGATAACAGGCGCAGCACCGGCTACGCCACTGACTCCTCCGACACCGCTTACGCCGCCGCCGCAGAAGATTACCTAAGGCAAGAGAAACAGATGAGAAAGATGTTACAAAAAAGATGCAGAGCGTCTCACGACTATGCGATACAGAGGGAATATATCGTCGCCGTACTTTCTCAAGCTCGTATCTTAAAGCACAAAGTAACTGAAATGCAAAAATGCACGTTAAAGTAATGCATCCAAATTAAGACCCTTGATAAGAAATTTAACATAAATATACATTTTTGCCATGTCTTGAATAATCACTCTTTATAAGATACGAGTTTGAGAAAATAAGGCGAGGATATTTTAAATATTGTAGATAGGATAGTTTGCTTCAAAGAGGCCTTAATTCATTTTTAACTGACTTTAAACTAAGTGCCACAGGTATGCCTGTGGAGCTAACGAACGCTTTTAGGTATTGGTACCGGAATCAAACGAATGTTGTAAGGTGGGCGAACAAATTTTCGGAGCCATATAACTTGGAATACACTCAGTGCTCTCGGAATGCTCTGTGCGTGCAATACAACAACGCCTTCAGGACGCTGTTGGGGCTGTCACGTTTCTGCAGTGCCTCAGCCATGTTCACTGACGCGCGCGTAGACAGTTTTACGGCTGTTGTACGTAAAAAGTCGGCGTCGCTACTGAAGAGAATACGTGACAGCCCCAATAGCCTCCTGAAGACAGTTGCTGACAGGAATGAGTGCCGAATTATGCGGCACTTAATACATAATACACAATCCCTGGTAAAATATAAGTACTAATATAGTTTTAAGTCTGTACCTACTAACATTTGATTGGATCTCAGTTGTCTCAATAAATAAAATTTTATTATTATTATTATTTAAAAAAAGGCGGACGTTCTCAATTCGACTGAATTTATTTATTATATTTAACTGCGCGCTGTAGTGTCCTTGTAAAACTAACATTGTTTAGAGCCTACTGTCAGGTGTTCTACAAGTGCGCCCTGTGGATCAACCACACGCAGCGGACCCTCGGCGCGCTGCGGATTCAGTACAACAATGCCTTTAGGGTGTTGCTGGGGCTGCCCCAATTCTGCAGCGCGTTATGCATGTTTGCGCAGGCTATTATAGATGAGTTTAATGCCATCATGCGAAAGAAAACGGCCTCGCTGCTCTGCAGACTACGGGGTAGTTCCAATTCCATCCTATGGGTAATAGGTCGACATGATTCCCCGATCATATCACATTGTGTAGGTAGATGCATCTCGCACACAAAAATAGTGACTAAGTAAGTAGTAGTAATTGTAATAGTAGTTGTAATGTCATGGATTTCTCTGTGACATGTGATTTCTAAAATTTTAGTTTTGTTCATGTTACTTATTGTTATTTTATTAGCTAATTTTAATTTTAATTGTCATTTTATTAATTGTAAATTTTAGTATTTTTAAATTTTTACTTTCGACTAAATTATCATTATTATTTCAGACTTTTATATTACGTATTTTGAAAATTTTGACATTTCGATTTTAAAAATTTTAATGTACACTTCATATACAATACACCATAAATTCACCATACAGTCATTTGTTACTAATATAGTATAAGGTTGCTTACTAACAAACCATGGACCTATGGTGTCTGAAAATAAAATATTTTTATTTTTTATTTTTTTTTATTTATTTAACTGTCTCCGTGGCCCAACGGTTACCATGCCACGCAGAGGTCCCAGGTTCGATTCCCGGGCCGGGAGAAATATTTGTATGGCCTACATTTATTTCTCTCGTAAGTTTGGGTGTAATTTGTGGTTGTCTATGTTTGTGTCCATGGCACCCGCTTGTTGAGTGTATGCGTTATTATTATTATTATTATTTGTGTGTGTGTGTGTATGTTACGCGATTACCCCGGCTTTTGTGAACCGATTTTGATGATTCTTTTATTGTTGGAAAGAGGGTACTTCAGTATTAGTCCCATTTAAATTTATAAAAAATATTCCACATCTACGGGTAGCAAATTAGGGGATAAAATAGGAAAATAGATGTAATTCCGCAAACTTTTGTGGAATTACACAATTTGGTTTTTTTTTAAAAAAAAACGTATATTAATAAAAGCCAGCAATACTGCATTCAAAGACTCGATTTCGATCCAAAGGGTGAGTTATAAAAATTAATTCCTTTTAAGTACGTAACATTAGTAAGTAGCCTAGCGAAATGAGAATGCAGAAAAGAGATTTATTGTAAGAGATTAATAAAAGAGGAAAAGGAACTCCAAAAGGGCTTACAAACTATAAAGTTTGAACTCGATAAGAAAAAAAAGGGTTAAGAAATGTTATAAAAATTAAAAATAAAAATTTTAAAAATGTAATCGCGTCATTTTGATATATTCATAGTCAATAATACCGCAGTAATCACTGAACTCGAATGGCAATTCTCGCACTCAAAACGGTTCGAACGGATTTGTACGATAATTGTGTGGTAACTTGATTCGTGTAACTTGATTTGATTTATGAAGGTCATACGAGATCATGTTGTCAGTC
>NW_020653777.1:1126737-1128359 GCF_003589595.1 Hyposmocoma kahamanoa
TAATCTTATGGCGATTATTGCTTACGATAATCGCGTACGATTTTTCGACACGAAGCGTGCGATAAACTGTCTCCATCTAAATGGGCCTTAACGCTGTACTGCCTCCTGATTGGTTAAAATATAAGTGGTACTTCGTAGATTGTTATCAAATAATTTTCAAATATTGGTTTTTTTTTTTCATTGTTTTCGTTTGCCCGTAGAAAAAGTTTCTACGGAATTATTACGTAATTAGGTCTTGAAATCTTGTATCCTTTACTTGGCCACGAGGCTTTAGAAACCTTATTATGCAACGATTGCAAAAAATACTATTTCTATTTATAAATAAGTGTAAATTTATTTTACCCAATCATTGATTTTTTGACTCTGACTAACCAGTCACGATACGGACGTTCGTAACACGAACATTGCAAAACTAACAATACAATGTTTATTTAACATCTTTATCCTCATCCCATAAAACACTTACTTGTGATACAGGAGTAGCTGCTTGACCAGGTGTGGCTAAAACGTATTGCTGTTGCCGCACACTTCCAACCTTAAAGTCAAACGAAAAAGATTTCAAATCAAATAAACAACACAAACGCAGCATTCCGACTGCACTACAGTTCCTGTTCCTAAGAACTAGATATATTTATACTTAGTTTCAAACCATTTTAAACAAAAAGTAAACAAACAAGTCACTGACGCGATCATAAGACGGTTTAGTGATGGCCAATTTTACTGCCAACTACAAATTAATTGATTAATTGAATGAGTCGATTTGTTTAATTGAGTCATACTATCTTAATTTCTTATTTTTGACTTATTAGTCGATTACAATTACTTTAATTGAATGAATCGAATGGTTTTTTTTCCGTCCAGCCTAAAATCCCTAAAATATTTAGTAGCAATAGAGCTCCCTGTGAAAGAATTCGTCCAGGGAAGCACTGCCACCTTACCCATTTCTGCTGCCAAGCAATAATGTCAGCATTACTGTGTTCCGGTTTAGAAGAGTAAGTGTGCTTGTGAAATTACAGGCACATGGGACTTGTCAACTTATGTCTCAGGGTGACGGGCGCAGAGGTAGTGCCCTTCAGATCTTTGCAATTTAAAGCTCTGAATGGTACTGTAACTGTTATGGACAGGTGTGTAGCTTACCGTCAGGCGCACGACTTGATCGTCCCGTCACTTGATGTTATAAAAAAAACCATGGCCAATTCATGCATGTATAACATTGACTTACAAATAAATGGACGACGGGTCTAATACAAAAACCAAGAAAAATGTCCCAAGTCAACCTATTCGAAATTCAAATTGTAATGTCATCGCAGTATCGCGCTGTCTGTCGAACAATTGAAGACTAAAGCGGAGTGTGGCGCTCTGTATACGATTTTAGCGCCTTACAAGTGCGGACACTTTTTAGCGCGGACCCGACGTCCATATAATTGTAAGTCAATGATGTATAATTAAAACATAACCTCACTTTTTAACTACCATTTTTCGAATACGATTTTACGATGTTATTCAAAACAATATTGTTGGCAAAAGTGACGAGATATCGATTCAGATTCTTTGAAATACACGTGAAAGTGTTACTTTTAACTGCCTCCGTGGTCGAACGGTTACCATGCCGGACTGCCACG
>NW_020653777.1:1138359-1141662 GCF_003589595.1 Hyposmocoma kahamanoa
CTTTCGTTACTTTTTCTTCTCCTTAACTGACTTCAAATAAATGTGTGGACCTGAAGTTTTCTGTTTTATTGCCGTGAACCTGGTCACGGCTTGTTGGGGTTACGGTGCCGTACCTGCAGTTGCGCCGGCGTGTGTTCGCCGCGCAGCAGCGCCAGCGCATAGGTCTTGCAGCGTGCGGCGACGTCGTCGGGCGCCAGCGCCGCGTCGTCGCGCCGCGCCGCCTCCGCGCTCAGCCGCGCCGCCGCACGCGACGCCTGCCACACCGAGCACGTCACGTGCGCCAGCGGGAACGCCCCACGCACCGCCTGCCGTCACACCATTCGATCAACGAGCGGTCCAAATAATCACTACACTGTATGCTTTGACTGCTGGACGAGTATGAGTTACAAGGACGAGTTAAGAGTCGAGCAATCGCCGTTCCCGCCGAGTAGTGATGAAAGACACTCCGTCTTTTAAGGCGTTTTATAGCGACTCGACTCTAAGGGTCGTATTCCAGAACTCTACTCAATGCTCAAGTCAGGACTTGAGCAGACTTGAGTATGATTTCAAGCACTGGAAATAAGACCCTAATGGCAAGGACTTGAGTATGATTTTCAGTGCTCACTGCAATACTCAAGTCCTCACTTGAGTATTGAGTAGAGTTCTGGAATACGACCCTCAAATTAAGTCTGGGGTTCGAGTTTTTATTAATAAGACTCAGTCGTTATACTAAAACACTTTAAGACTCGAGTTGTTTGCAAAGGACTTATACCTATTTTATGTCCTTATTAAACCCGAAGTTTATAAATAAAAATGACGTAAGTAGTATGTAGTAAATAATCACGTTTATTTACTTATAATAAAAATCGTAAAATAAATACATTGTGGGTAGAAATAAAATCACGCCTTACGGCTCATGACTCGCGACTCCCGAGGCTACGAGGCGCCAGTCATTTTAGTCGTTTTAAGCTTCCTAGGGTTAAAAGACTTCGACTCGAATTAGTCTTCAGTTTTAGTCTTATGACTCAAGACTTAAAGGTTAAAAGACTAGACTAGTCGTGAGGCGTTGAAAATTAGTCGAGGTTTTTTAAAAGGCCTTAAAAGACTGAGTCTCTTTCACCACTACCGCCGAGGTATGTATGGTATTTTTCTCAAACAATGTGAGGCAATAATAAAAGACTAAAAAGAGGAAAATATTAATTAATACTAAAAGTAATGTTTGACAATTGCTAAAAAGAAAATATTATTTAAATTTTTATTGAATTGATATTCAATTATTTATTATATGTAATTACTCCACTAGTTTGTTATAATTATTAATACAAAGACCGCCGGAAGACGAGTGGAATAATTTCACATAAAAAATAATTGTACATCAATTTAATAAAAATTTCAATACAGTGAATAGCGACATCTCTCCGGGGCTGGTAGCTGTAAAGGTATCTAACTGGGTGACGAAATACTTTCACAGATTTCTCATAGATGGCGCTACGGCTAAAAAGACGTTGAAAAACCAAATACAAAGATATGACAACAAGCACATAGAGAAATTCGTGAGGTCCGCTGGTTCGTTCCGTGGCTTAATTGGCATAGCGTCTGTCACGGTTTGCTAGAAGACGTCGGTTCGAATCCGGCCCGATCGAAGGATTTTTTTCTGAGTGTTCCATCTTTGTATTAATAATTATAATAAACAAGTGTAGTAATTTCACATAAAAAATAATTGAATATCAATTCAACAAAAATTTAAATATAATGAATAGCAACGTATCTAGCCGGGGCTGGTGGGTGTAAAGGTAACTGGGTGACGAAATACTTTCATAGATTTCTCATAGACGGCGCTACGGCTAAAAAGACGTTGAAAAAACAAATACAAAGATACGACAACAAGCAAATAGAGAAATTTGTGAGGTCCACTGGTTCGTTCCGTGGCTTAGTTGGCATAGCGTCTGGCACGATTTGCTAGAAAGCATCGATTCGGATCCGGCTGGATCGAAGGAATTTTTTCTAAGTGTTCGATCTTTGTATTAATAAATAAGAAAATGTTATTGTTTATCCAGGTACATTAAAGGCCCATTTAGATGGAGAGAGTTTCTCGTCTCGAAGATGCGATTATCGAAAGAATATAAAAAAACTTTCCTCGTCTAAACATTCGCGATTATCGACCGTCCACGTGAGCGATAATCTCCTCGCCTTTCAATATTGAATGTCTCCGTGTAAACAGAACTCGAAAGCAAAAATCGTATTTCGAGTTTCTGTGCCAGCCGTTTCTACCACGAGTGCAGTGCGCGAGGGTGTTTTGATTATCACTGGTTTTCAAATGAAAAAAAAAATTTCAAATAACGGTGAGTGAGTGAGTGCCTCTGTTGTCGAATATAGCGTGGGCAATATAGTATTTAGGGTGCTCTCGTAACGAATATGGCACTCCTTTCTAAATCCAGGATGAAAAGTCGTGCCCGCACTTTTCAAATAATGGCAAGTTGGGTATCGTTTTTGAGGTATTTGGGGGTGCTCATTACGAACATAGCATTTATTTCTAAATCCAAGATGGCCGACACGACTTTTCAAGTAAATGTACTTTTCAATAAACACTCCTCACTAACTCCCTACTCACTCACTCACTCACTCACTCACTCACCACTTACTCACTTACTCACTCAATACTCACTCACCCACCGCTCACTCACTCACTCATTCACTCCCTCACCCACTCACTCACAACTCACTCACTCACTAACCACTCATACACTCACTCTCTCATTCACTCAGTCACTCACTCACCACCCACTCACTCACTCACTCACTCACTCACTCACTCACTCACTCACTCACTCACTCACCACTCACTCACTCACCGCTCAATGACTCACTCAATCACTCACTCACCACTCACTCACTTACCACTCACTCACTCACCACTCACTCACTCACTCACCATTCACTCACTCACGCACGCACGCCCGCACGCACGCCCGCGCGCACGCACGCACGCACTCACTCACTCACTCACTCAGTCACCCACTCACTCACTCGCCCTATAAATTTACATGACATAATTGTCAGTTTTTGTTTGTGTCAGTAGTTATAAAATTAAAAAAAAAATGATAAATCAAAATTATATTTCTATACAGTGCAATGAACTTAATATTATCAGCAGTTTCAAATTTTAATGGTTTTTGCATCATTTTGATATATCCATAGTCATACCGCAGTAATCACTGAACTCGAATGGCAATTCTCGCACTCAAAACGGTTCGAACCGATTTGTACGATAATCGTATGAACTTGAAAAAATGTCATACGAGATCGTGTTTAGACAAGTCGAAA
>NW_020653777.1:1141762-1163009 GCF_003589595.1 Hyposmocoma kahamanoa
TGCGAATCTCGTATGACATAATCGTAGGCGAGATTTTAGTTCTTGCCTGAATGTAAACATTATGATACGATAATCTTATGGCGATTATTGCTTACGAGAATCGCATACGAGTTTTCGTCACGAAGCGTGCGAGAAACTCTCTCCATCTAAATGGGCCTTAATAGTAGTCTGATGAACTTCTGATGAAGTGGTCGAATTAGTATTTACTCGGATTACTGTATTTTCGTTATCGCTCTTCTCACTAGCACTCATTTTCATGACCAAAATCATTGACTTACAATTATATGGACGTCGGGTCCGCGCTAAAAAGTGTCCGAACTTATAGGGCGTTAAAATCGTATACAGAACGTCATTCACGCTTTAGTCTTCGTTTGTTCGACTGACAGCGAAGCGAGCAAAATTAGACAGTACTGCGATGACATTACAATTTAAATTCAAGGTTTTAGCTTTTTCATATTCCTGTACATGTCACTACGTTTAAATAGGTTGACTTGGGACATTTTTTTCGTGGTTTTTGTATTAGACCCGTCTTCCAGTTATTTGTAAGTCAATGACCAAAATACAAAAAAGACGAAGAAACAAAAGAATACCAAAATACTTTTTTTTATTAATAATTTTGGCTTGGATACAAGTCCTTTGAGCCATATCTTCGTTTAATTATGTTTCTGTAAATATGGCCGCCACAAAGAGGATAAGCAATTTGAGGCGGCGTGCTTGGATTGACTCGGGATTCGTTAGAACGGGCCAATACGGGTATTTTAGTTCGAGATTCGTATAATTTCGCGTTTTAATCTTCGATTAAGGCACAATAGCACTATCCTATTCCACTTTAAACTAGATTTCGCATAATCTCAGTACAGAGTACTAAAAAACACGACCTCAAAAGTACGTGGAATTACGTATATTTGCTAAGTTTTATTGAAATATCCCTAGTTCGCCACTATACAGGACTTGACACTGGAGATAATAAAAATCGGTTCTCACTACTCAAAGTATATCCAGAGAAAAACGCCTTGAATTGGAGAAATAGCAAAATAAACCATTAAAATAATTGCTCCTAAATTAAAGTTAGGCGCTATTTATAAAAATGAATCTTTATGCGTGAACAGCCACCCTTAGAGGTGGATGATTTTCTTCAATATAAAATGGGACCACTATGGAAGTACCCCCTTTCCAACAAAAAAAGGATCATGAAAATCGATTCACAAACACCGGAGTTATCGCGTAACGTACATACAAAAAAAAAGAACATACAGTCGAATTGAGAACCTCCTCCTTTTTTTAAGTCGGTTAAAAATAATTGAAAGTCAAAATAAAAACGACACTTTTCCTCCAAAAGGCCCAGAGCGAATCCCCAAAACACTTTAGTTTAAATGTTACCGCCATTTCCTTTTTTTTTTTAAATAAGCAGTACAGGTAGGTATTTTAATTCTCGCAATCAGAACACTGGGCAGTTGGCTGTATGAGTTTTTCTTTTGCCTGCTTACATAGTTCATTATTAGTAGGTAGATTTAAAAGTTTAGAGAAGTCCGTATATGACAAAGTTTCCGTGTTTGTTTTTTGAAAGTAATGCAAACATTTCCGCGCATGTTTGAGAAAAATCTATTGTCACTGCTCATGCTCTAAAAGTACGACATAGCCTTATGTAGCAGGAGTAAAGTGCATCCTCGAAATTTTACAAGAAAACCGCTGTATTCAATAGATACGTTACATATACCAGTGATTTATTTTACATCACCTGAACAAAATGAAAATCGTATACTATATGCATTGACTTACAAATAAATGGACGACGGGTCTAATACAAAAACCACGAAAAAAATGTCCCAAGTCAACCTATTTGAACGTAGTGACATGTAAAGGAATATGAAAAAGCTAAAACGTTGAATTTAAATTGTAATGTCATCGCAGTACTGTCTAATTTTGCTTGCTTTGCTGTCAGTCGAACACACGAAGACTAAAGCGTGAATGACGCTCTGTATACGATTTTAACGCCCTATAAGTTCGAACACTTTTTAGCGCGGACCCGACGTCCATATAATTGTAAGTCAATTAATAATAATTTCGTTTGCAAAAAAATAAATTCTGAAATAAAGCCAGCGTCTCTGGCGCTCGACCCAAGCAAAATAAACCGTATTAGTATGGGAAAAAATGGAATTCGAGCTGAGGTAGTATATATAGACTTGGAGGGACACATTTAGCATTATAATCATTTTCAAGTTTAGTATTGTTACGCGGTCCCTCGCGCGCGCCCTCACCGGCGTCCGCATAACTTGTATAACCAAAAATGTAATTAATTGGAGTTAAAATTATACGGTTTCCACGTGGAATATCATTGTGTTATTAATTCGCCATGCAGAAGACCTAACATACGACCCTAAAGACTCTTAAAATAAGAACAGAAACAGAAAGCTTGCCTGTTGACATTTCGTAGGGTCACATACGACGCATCGCACTTGCCGCCACGCCGGATTGCAAGATTTAAACGTGTCCAACAGCCAGGTTAAGTCGTCGCCGATTAAAGTGGATATACCTGAAAAACAATAAAAAAAATTAACTGTCTTTTTCTTTGTCGTGATACTAAAGCAGGTATTCATATACTGCTTTTGCGACTGGTGTTGTTTTGATAAATCGACCCCTCCTACGTAAAGTATCGTATGTCGAAATTGCCAAGTTTACAGGGAAGTGTTTTAAAGTTTTGAATCCACTGAAAGGAGCACAACAGGCGACTTTAGCATTTTTCAGTTTTATTCGGCAAACGGTTACTCACACAGAGTATTCTAAAATCCTACATATCGGTTAGATGATCTATTAGATTAGCTTTGTCGTGTTATGCTCGTTTCAGTGAATTCAGAACTTTAAAATGCTTGTAAAATGTAAACTTGGTAATTTCGACATACGATACTTTACGTAGGAGGTGTCGAAATATGTGGGGAACCGCTTAAGTGATGGCTGCGTTTCACGTGACCATTACGAGAATAAGCCAGTGTGCATCCAGGGGGTCTACTCTCGAACTCCGTCGGACATCCGTCCGAAACAATTACTGCCAAATAAGCAATACTTGACCAAATGAAAAGACGCGAATGCGATGAAGCTTCATACTGAATACTTGTCTTTTAATTTTGTCGAATATTACTTATTTGACAGTAATTGTTTCGGACGGATGTCGGACGGAGATCGAGAGTAGCCCCCCAGGTTCGTGCCGTGGCTTAGTTGGCGTAGCATCTGACACGGTTTGCTAAAAGATCGGTTCGAATCCGGCCGGATGAAAGGAATGTTTTCTAAGTGTTCGTTCTTCGTATTAAAACTATTTGTTATTTGATTTTGATATTTTGAGTCAACATACCGATAATATACTCCCGGACACATAATTCGAGTCACCTCGCATTTTTGTCGTAAAGGGCTATAATACAAAAATAGTGTTATCATCGAAGAAAAAGGTTCCCCCAGGTTTTGCGAGTTCAAATTTCCAACAAGGACTTATGGAAAAGACTTTTAATATACTAGTTTCAAAATTGCGTACGATAATTCTTAATCAACCGACATAGTTTAAGCTTAGTGCATTTAATACTGATGCCAGGTGGCTGGAATTGTGTGTCCGAGAGTGTATAACATAAAAATCTTACCAGCCGATACAATCACAGATTTCCCATTGCCATCTTCAGCAAGGAACAAGGTGACATTATGTTTCACACTGGGACTGGCACCACCTCCTACTGTTGGAATTATGCTGTTGAACTCTATGCCTGTGGAATAAAAATTAGTATATTAGTTTCAGTGTGGGTTAAAATAGATCACTTCGATTGATATATAGAACAATAATCACAAGAACTGTATAGAATTTAAAACTATTATTATGGCTATCCACGTAATATGAATATTATATAATTAATCTAATTTTAATTATTGGATAATAATAAAGTGACAACACTATGCTCCGAGGACGTGTAAGCATTGGCGCGCCGCACACGGGAGTTAGACTACTTGCCTAATTATTAATTATTGTAAAACTCCATTAATGTTGAAAACACTTTTAATCTATAATTTTCAATGTTGACTCATTGAAATTATTACACAATTTTATTTAACAGATTTAGTTTATAATAAAAAACTCGCAAGTTGCGTGTGACGTGCATGGCTCCGCCATCTTGCCGTATTGCCGTACGAAGCGCGAAAGGCGAGGAATGCCGAGTGCGGCAAAATTGTGCTCGCTTCGAGTGCGGGTTATTATGGATTACCTATCAGGAATCCGAAATGACATTTTCTAGAATTAACGTTTGGTCGAAATTTCATAACTTCGAAAGTAATTTTGAGAGGAAAAGGTTTTTTCTTTTAAACCTAACTTAACAAGTTGTAATTATTTCTAATATTGTTTTTTTTATGGAACCTCAATGGTCAAGCTCAATTCACGACAAAAAATGGTCCAATTTTGAAACTTAGTTTTTAGTCAAATTTACTCCTTTTGCACGTTAACAGCAATAATTTTCTATTTATATTAGATACAATAAAGAATTATACCATTTTGAAATCTACTACTTTTACCGGGCACCCTGTATAAAAATATAATTTTATAATATTTCATGATTTATCGCCGTACTAACCTACCACAAAATCGAGAATTTTTTGTTATTAAATTATATCGCACTGTTATACTGCCTCCGTGGCCGAACGGTTACCATGCCTAACTGCCACGCAGAAGTCCCAGGTTCGATTCCCGGGCCGGGAGAAATATTTGTATGGCCTACATTTATTTCTCTAGTGAGTTTGGATGTAATTGGTGGTTGTCTATGTGAGTGTCCATGGCACCCGCGACACAGGGTTTCCCTAGTGCGGGGCTCTGTTGAGTGTGTGCGTTATTATTATTATTATTATTGTTATAAAACGATTTATTAAACTCACCAGTTTCGATGCAGAGGAACTGTGGTACTGCATTGAACGCTAACTGCATGCTAGGCGTGGTGAGGTACACGCATTGGATGCAGCCAGATTGAGAATGGAGAAGTTTGACACCAGCATCTGAAATGAGATTAAAAATGATTTTGAATTCTTTTTTTGTATGTATTTTGATGATTCTTTTTTTGTGGGGAAAAAGGGTACCTCAGTAGTGGTCCCATTTAAATTTGAAGAAAATGTTCCACCTCTAAGGGTGGCAAATAGATGGAATTCCATGAACTTTTGAGGCCGGTTTTTTTAGCACTCTGTGCTGTATTTTACACATGGAAATAGCAGCCAAATACAATATATTTATTAACACTGTTTTAGTTTTATTTACTTACCATAGTTAAGCTGTAACTTCCTAACAACGAAATCGTACTTCTGATTCAACCAACGTACGGCACCTGATCCAGCCGTCACTAGCTGATCTTCTGTAGTTATTATCTGGGCTTCCGATCTGACAAAATAATACATATAATATCATAAGACAAAGAGAGTAACTCTGCAGAAATAGTAGCGCGACTGGTATCCATGAGTACCCGCCGCGTGTCGTGTGCCGAAGTCATCGAGTATATAACCAGAAATCAAAACGAAAAGTCATATAATTTGTTCTCTGCCAAATGATTACGGTGACAAATGCGCTCCGATTAGCCAGCCCCAATTCGAAACAATTGACGGATGTCGTCAATTGTTTCACGTCAAATAGACCACTTTAACTTAAGCTATGTTATAATGGACGAAAATTGAAAAAATACATATTTAATATTTAATTACCGATGAAATGTGAGTCCATTTGTTTTGTAATTAGATGTTTGGCTGTTTTTCCCACAAAACTGAATGGAACAACCCCCATTGTTAGAGATATTATCTTTGTTAAAATAAATACAGAATATTTTTGGAATATACGGGGACGTACACACAGGTCAGTTGTTGGCGCTGTACTATTTCGTTTTCTAATTTGTTATTTCAGCGCAAACGAGAGTTGATATTTAAAAGTGATATAGAGCCCATTTGACTGATGAGTTGCCAGGTGGATGGCACTTATTTCGTCTCTGTTTCTGGTTATATAATCGATGACGGAAGCCCACATTCGCACGTTGCGCGGGTAGAGCTCCGTTAAGGTAGTTTTTCAACAGCGAGGCGAGGCGAGGCTAGACTAGGCGAGACGAGGATTGCCATTTTTATGAAAAAAAATTCAATTCTCTCCCAGCCCATCTTCGGTGGAAATGGGTTGGATTGAAATATTTGTTGATATTGAACTGTATTGCTGCACACATAGAGTATTAGACTTTTTAACAGAAACACGATTTCTCGCGATGGATAATAGCCATTGTGGAATACGTATTCAATTCAATTCAATTCATTTATTCATTCGTTATTACAGGTACATGATATAGATAGTAATAATAACGTACGAATCGAGATTTAAAAAAATATGGTTTCATCTGATTCTTCTTCCGTAAACATATTTAATAATAATCATTTACGGGACGTCTTACTTCAGCCTCGTATTTATCGTTAGAATGAGCTGAACAGCACTGAATCTTCACTATCCACAATCACAGCGCAAGGGATGTTTTCGATGGCTCGCGCGAGATTGCGATGGCTCGATAGGCGAAATTTATATCCTCGCGTCGCCGATGGAAAACTACCATTACTCGCTCGATGTTACGCGATAGGTGCCTACCGCTAACTGTATCGCCGGCTGTACAAGCGCTCAAAGGTTGTTGCACACCAATCTGAATGGTCGCACGACACGTTTCGTAAGAAAAATCGTCCCAATGTCATAATCGCGTAGTTATTGTTCAGTGGATGTGTGTAAAATTAATTATTGACAGTGATTTAAAATTCATCATCATCGTCATCAACCACTTAATCGTACCACTGCTGGGCACGGATCTCCTCTAATTGATACTGGTTGGGGATTTCACACGTTTCTCAAAGGCTCTGAACGTTTTGCAATGTGCAGCGTTCATCGCGATGTTTTCCTTGGAATGTGCCGTACGGCCATTCAGATGTGCATGCAACATCCTCTAAGCGCTTGTACCGCCGGCGATAGACTCAGCGGTAATACTTATCGTGTTCATAATACTTCTTTTTACAACCCTTTGACGAGAATGTGTCGGACCTACAATGACCTTATGGTTGATCCTGGCGATGATATTTTAGAGACGGATATATTTGATAGTAATTTTAAAAGGCTTCGCAATTGAATCCACAAGCACCACAGTTTCTCTCTTTCATAATTATAGTCATAGTAATTCTATTTTATTTAAGGTTACAGTTTTATTATGCTACTTAGGCCGTTTTATTAATATATTGTGACAAAATTGTTCACTCATGATTGGTCATGGCGTATGTACATGTTTAGGTTTACATTCTAGAGTAGAATTAGCAATAATGTTTAAGCTTTTGTTAAGGAGTGAATGTAAACCGTTTTGTAAATCTAATAAGTAAATTACTGCACTCGAGCAAATCTTTAAACATATAAAAGTTGTCATTTTACAGATGTGGCCTTATTACACGCAATGTGGATTGTCAAAGCACAAAATACTTCAAGGAATCGTAGAAGTATTGCGTATAGATTTAGTAGCAGTAGACCTTCTTGTGCGAGTTCATCCTAGGTAGCACTGCCACCTTACCTATTTCTGCCGCCAAGCAGAAATGTCAGCATTACTGTGTTCCGGTTTTGAAGGGTAAGTGTGCTGGTGAAAATACAGGCACATGGGACTTGTCAACTTATGTCTCAGGGTGACGGACGCAGTGGTAGTGCCCCTCAAATCTTTGCAATCTAAAGCTCTGAGTGGCGCTGTAACTGTTATGGACTGGCATGTAGTGACATTGCGTGCACGACTTGTTCGTCCCGTCACTTGATATTATAAAAAAAAGATAAATACCTGTCATTATCAGCTGCAGGCGGATTCTCAATAATAGCAACTTCATACTCTTGTTGTCCGTCTACTTGTGCATTACTGCTTATCTCGTATTGCTGATATGTTGTTGTTTGCTCTTCCACTTGTTGCTGGAACGAAAGATGAATAATTACTATTGCTATTTGCAAACACGGTGATACTGAAAAACTGTCTGCTCAAAATTTTGTTACCCACAAAAACAATTTTTTACATAAACGCAATTAATGTTTTTAATTAGACTATAAAATTTTGTACTTTGGCTTTTAAGCTCTTTTTACACCAAAGTATCGAGTGGCGCTGAAAAGGTAAAACATGGATTTGTAAATTATAACAGGAGAGCGTATAACTAAATATAACAAGCCATATCTCTAATTTTATTTGTTATATGGAAAACTAGAAAGTTTCAGCTTTTCCATATATATTTTTTAAAACTAGTTTTAAGACGCCTGAAACGTTCGGGCGTTTATGTCGGCCTCGTAATGTATGTATACATATAAATAACTATCCTACTTTATATCTACTACTCCCACAAGAGGTATTGCTCCTCATCGGAAAGGAAGACCTCACTTAGGAGTACAGACCTTCAGCCTACTTCGTCAACAGGATGCTCAGAATTAAATTTAGCTCTCCTACCTGACCAATGCATTTTAATTGATATTGGGCCCGACATCACGCATATTGATCACATTCCATTAAAGGAAGCAAGTCTTCCAACTTGTTACAGAATTGGCATTAAGGGGATTCTGCCCTTCGTGTGAGATAGTAAAATTTATTTATTGGAATGTGACCAGAATGCAGTCCAAGAGCAATTATTAACAGTGACTTTGATAGGCTACCCTCCTCGAACTTTACCATATGATAAATAAAATTAGTTATGATTTTTGTTTTAAAAAAAACTACTTTAAATCTCTCTCCTGAAATCTTTTCCAAATGCATATTACACATTTAACCTTTCCGGTGTTGATATATACTGTTTCTTTCTCTCCTTTTACAACCATGTGCACTCTTTCTTCTCTCCCTCTTTATGACTTAACGATGCGTTGCTTTCTCAAACACGTATCTCATAAAGAGTGATTATTCAGGACATGGCAAAAAATTATTTTTATTTTAAATTTCTTATCAAGGGCGTTAATTTAGATGCACTACTTTAAGAACAGGTAAAAGCCAGTGTGTGACTATGAAGAAAACGTGATGTGAAGTCAGCCTGCAAATTTGTATAATACAATGCATTTGTTACTTTGTGCTTTAAGATACGAGTTTGAGAAAGTTAGGCGACATTATCTTTCTCTTCATAACTATATATGCATACTCTCTCTCTCTTTTTTATACTACACTCTATTTACGGCAATGACCAATGGAAAATATTCCATTAATTTATAAAATTCTTTAGTCAAGGAGATATAAAGTCAGTCAGTCATTTAATAACACGACCAAAGCATCTATAAAAAAATATTGCAATTAATAAAGCGACGTCTCTTGTCAGTCATTAGTAGCTTTAAAAGTACCTGGCTGTAAGTAAAATATAGACTTTCATATCATTACCACAGGCTATGGCAAAAAAGGTGTTATTACCAAAAACAAAGTTCTGCAGCCAGTTCACTGAGAAATACGTAACTGACTCATTTCGTAGCTCAGTTGGAAGAAAATATTTCTTTGAGTTCAAAACAACAAAATACTTTATTAAATAAATATTTTTAAGTCACTCTCACAATACTACTTACATTACTAACTTCAGCAGCATTCTGGACAAAAGTCCCACCTTCCTCTTCAGGTTCTCCTTTGACATCGTAAATACCCTCAGTCATAACGATACGCCCTGACTGGTCCATGGTCCACATGCCTCCAAAGGCAAAGTTTGACGGGTTACCACTTTGCTCGTACAGTATTACCGTATTTGGGCCTAATTGGACTGGTTCCCCTGGAATAATAGGTTTAGGATTCGTAAATGTTTCATTTACGTAACAAAATTTAAAATAATTACAAATTAAAATTTGTTTCTATTGAGCTGGCCAAATTTGAGATCTATTTTAGTTTTTCTCATCTGGGATGGCCTAAACAATCAATTTAAGAGCGCGGTGATAAAATCAGGGGTTTATGTTCAAAACGCAGCATACAATAGGTAGTTTTCAACAGCACATCTTTCTGCATTTGTTCTGTAAGCAATAGGCCACTGAAATTGATCCGGTTCTAGCACGACTAGTTATTGTTATTGTTAAGTAGCCATGTTCGGGGTAGGTGCACATCTTCCTTATTGTAACCAATAATGAAGGGTTGATCTATAGTGCGTCAATAAACAACAGAATTAAAATTAATTGTAACTTTGATAGTAGTCTATGCTGTGAATAATGAATAGAAAGTCAAGGTTATTAGTTGAGAATAAGCTATTGTTGTAAAAGTCGGTATTAAAACCGATATGGATATATGCTTTGGAGTTGTGGGGATCAGCCAGCACTGCCAATGTGGAAATTTTTCAGCGCTTCCAAAATGGTGTACTAAAGACTATAGTCCAATCACCTTGATTTGTAAGAGCACAGGAAATACATGACTATCTTAAAATACAAACTATTAAACAGGAAATACTAGCATGTAAAGAAAAGTTGATTATTAGTGTCTTGATTATCACTACATACAAATGTATTGGCAATATCTCTGGTTGACGAAAATAGTAATAATAATAGAGTTTAAAATAAACATAATAATAATAATAATAATAATATAATAACGCACACACTCAACATAGCCCCGAACTAGGGAAACCCTGTGTCGCGGGTGCCACGGACACACACATAGATAACCACAAATTACACCCAAACTCATGAGAGAAATAAATGTAGGCCATACAAATATTTCTCCCGGCCCGAGAATCGAACCTGGGGCCTGTGCGTGGCAGTCCGGCATGATAACCGTTCGGCCACGGAGGCAGCAAAGTGGCTTGAGTCGTTTGAAAAAGTCAAGAATATTGGAAAGTTGTGTCAGTAGAACACAATCAGCCATTTAATGAATAAGGAAGAAAAGACTCGCAGGACTCTTTATTCCAAACGACATATAACTACAGCATGGATCTGTTTACGGTTCAAGGACCTGTTCGCAGATGGATACAAAATTTTAAAAAAACTTGATAGTTTTACCTCATCTTGTTCATATACATTTTTTTTAAGTTACCAAGTAACGGTTTAATCAAGTCATACGCCTGGTTATAAGCGACTTGCATGTCTATAGCAATTACAGTGCCACTCAGAGCTTTAAATTGCAAAGATCTTAGGGGCACTGCCACTGAAATCGTCATACCCTGAGACATAAGTTTATAAGTACCATGTGCCTGTAATTTCACTAGCACCCTTCAAAAGCAGAATGCAATAATTTAAATAGCCTTTGTGGCCAAACGGTTACCATGCTGGACTGCCACGCAGAGGTTTCAGGTTCGATTCCCAGGACGGGAGAAATATTTGTATGGCCTTTATTTATTTCTCTCGTGAATTTTGGTGTAATTTTTGGTTGTCTACGTGTGTGTCCATGACACACAGGGTGTACAGGGTTTTCTTAGTGCGGGGCTATGAGTGAGTACGCATTATTATTATTATTATATATTACTGCTTGGTGGTAGAAATAGGTAAAAGGCAGTATTTACCTGGTCAAACTCTTTCATAAGAAGCCCTACTGCTGCTGAGTTTGTACATTATACAATGAACAAAGTTAATGTAATATAATAAGTTCACATGCAAAATAGGCCTTGACGTCGAGTTGCGGACACCAGCCCGTTACACCAAATACCAAGTAATATAATAAGTTAAATAAATTATGCTATGATTACAAAAATTGAGTATTTATACTAAATAAAGATTAAGAAACAATGGCTTAGACTATAACTACACGACATTTATGCATAACGACGTTATCGAAACCACAAAACAGTAGTCGAAATGCAGCTTAGATAAAGTCGGCGCGAGTGCATGCTACCTACACTAAAGCAATAGTGGTTAAGACTACAATTGTTCCACAATCTCGCCAGTAATAAAAACCCTTAGCCATTTCAATAATCTACAATGCTATGACAATCAAAAATATACCCTTCATGTTGACAAAAACGGGTTGCTCGAAATTGCCTTCCACCAATTGTCCAGTATGGACTATCTGCTGTCCCTGCTCCACGGGCACCTCCACAACCTGGTTCACCACCTCCACTTTCTCCTTGTCCTCATCAACCTTCCGATTTACCATAATTTTTACTTTTTTTTCACTCTCACTTGGTTCATCACTTTTACGCTTAATAACAGTTTTTTTCTTCTGTTTCTTGTCCATGTTTATTTATTTACTTAATTAAATTGCACTAAAACGCTTTTGTGTACGCTTTTGACGCGATAAATGCGAGATTTTCGAGTTTCCAAATCATGTTTGCTAAAGCTATGTTTTTTAACATTATTATATAAAATAACAAGTTATATTGAATTTGTAATAATATTTACGCTTATATTAAACAATATTACATAAAAGTTATTTTAAATATTTAGTGAACCGTGTTTTTATAACTGTAAATGGGATAAAATTCAAACTACGGCTTGTGCGAAAAGGACAACTCAGAGAGACGCCATTTTTGTCGATACCATTAGTGACGCGCTGATACGCCTTTTTAAACTCAAGGAACATCGAAAGATCGTAAAAACTGTCATTGCCCATTAACTTACCAATAACGTAAAACGTTATTAGAGTGTTTAGTATTGAATATCAATATTGAATACACTAGTCATTTTGTGAAAGATAAATTATGTTCTTTAAGTTCAGTTCTATGATATTTGATAAATCGACACCAAATTGTACTTTTGTCGATAAATTACTGAAATAGCGCCTCACTCGACTTTGTGACAGACTTTGGAATTGCTATTAATAATTTCGTTCAGAAATTTTCTGATAACGCTTTTCTTCCGATGTTTGATTTTGAATATAAATGCAAAGTACAACAAAGACAATCATATACTTTTTTGTAGAAAGGCTTCCGTTTTCGTATGTAGAAACTTGTAACAAATACTTCAAAAAAGATGCACTTTGACATTAGTCGCATGACCTGACCCACTTTGATAATTTCAGTGTTTACAAATCACCTGCAAATTAAACGATTACTAGGAAAACTTTTTCGCATGACTCACGAAACATTACAAAACTTATTATTTATGCGTTACAAAGCGTATTATTCATGCTTGTCCTCAATACTTTGTCGATTCTCCTACAAGTCGCGTTCATTGTGTTTATGAGTTTAGTTTCTATGAATATAATAAGACAGTTCAGTGGTGCAGCAAGAAAAATGGCTTTAATTGCTCCAGCGTTATTCGTTAATCACGGTGGCGGACCCCTACCCTTACTAGGGGACAAGGACCATCAGGAACTTACAAATTTTTTACGCGATGGTGTAAAAAAACACGTTAATTTAAAAGAAATAAAAGCTATAATTCTGGTCACCGCTCATTGGGAGGAAGACGTCGTGACGATATCCTCAGGTACTTTTTTGAATTGTATTATTCGATATTAAAAAAAAAGTCAAAATCCAATTTCTGTTTTCATAGTGTCCCTTTCATAAAAAAAAGCCCGTTTTTGTAGTTACAGTTTTTTTAATAAATTTTTTTATTTATGTATTTATATGTTTTGAATTTCATAATTGTTTGGTGGTTGTTTAGCTGATGGCTCTATAGCTCAACAAAAAAAGAAATAGATTATACATGACAGGCAAGCATTGTTTTACAAATGACTTCACTCCACCTCATGCTAACGAACCAAATAAAGTGTTAACCAGTCACGGGTCCATGTACAATCATTAAAAACATGCAGTTTCTCTAATGATTTTCATAATGTGGTGTCTTAAAAGCCACACAATGTGTCTAATGCGCACATGTGTTCCCATCCACCATTAAAAAATAAATGTAATTTATAAAATTTTAAAAATCCTACCAAAATTGTTACGGACACACATATCGTAATAGGACCCATAACTGGTTCAGAACAATAAGTAATAAAATATATTAACCTATAATTCAGAAAATTAACCATTGTATTATTAGTATTATATAAATGTTATATTAAGTACTTAATGTTTGTTGAAAATTCATAACTAACTGTTTTGTGGAATCGCATAAAGTTTTCGGAAAAAAAAAATTACCTTTCTATAATACACAAAATACAACCTAATATATATTTTTTGTAATCTTGCTAATTTCTTTGATTATCAGGTGAACATCACAATTTATACTTTGATTACTACGGTTTCCCCCCTGAGTCCTACAAATACAAGTACGATGCACCAGGAGACCCAGATCTAGCGAAACGTATTCATGAGGCATTGAAAATTAATGGTATTAAATCCAAGTTAGACCCAAAAAGAGGATGGGACCATGGAGTTTTCGTTCCAATGATGTTAATAAATCCATCTGCAGATATTCCAATCGTACAAGTGTCTGTATTGAGTAATCAAGACCCAGAAGAACATTATAATCTTGGTGAAGCATTACAGCCTTTCCGTAAAGAAGGCATAGCTATCATAGGTTCCGGTATGTCATATCACAATATGAGAGAATTTATGTACGGGAGAGAGAGACGTGAAGTTGTTAATGCAGAATTTGACAACTATTTATATCAAGTATGTACATCGGAAGAACCGAAAGAAAGGAAGAGAGGGTTCATATCTTGGAGACATGCAAATGGAGCTACAGCTGCGCATCCGATAAGGGCTGCAGAACACTTTATGCCTTTGGTGGTTGTAGCAGGAGCAGGAGGATCTAAACCTGGTGAACGGATTTTTAATTGGGATATGAGTGCTACATTTAGACTAAGCGGGTTTATTTGGAAAGATGAATAGTTTGGTAAATTGATTTTACTTTTGAGTAAACAGTGTTATCGTTTGCAAGTGCTTAATATGTTTGATATTTTTTATATTTTTAAATATGTGCTTCGGCATCCGACATCCAAATCAAAAGATGCAGAGTTTTTGCATATACGGTTGTTTTACAAGTCGCAACAAGACAAAAATTGCTGAGCTTACATTTATTTACAAACTTTTTCTTTTGATGATAGATCAGCTCTATTTGCATAAAATTGTTTCTATGCCTTCTGTCTTTCATCTCTTTAAAAAAAACATCTAAAATTATTATCTTTTAAATACACATTAATCCACATATATTATCAAAAAAAAATTTCACACATCCGCATCTGTAGATTTCAATGACGAAAAATTCAGATCCCTGGTCTAAACCAATATCCCACGCGAGCACTAACGACTCGATAGTCGGTAGTGCTCGCGTGGGATATTGGTGTCGATGATGTCTTAGTAAAGGCACTAATATAATGTACAAGGTAAAGGTTAACGTTATTAAGAAGAGACGTTTTGAAGAGATTTGTCGTAGAGTGTTGTAGCATGATCTGAAAATGTATTAAACAGCTGATATCTGCATCATCCATGTCATAGTATAAGACAGTAGTGTAAATTCATACAAACTAGGAGCCCAACCTTTAAGTGTGTAAACCTGTCACGCGCCGTGTACGGACGGACGCACGCATTCGCATATTCTCACAGTGCACCCAAGTTACACAGCGCGGATCGGTGTTTTAAAAAATGACGTCAAATGGTAAACCTGTTCATGGTTGTTGTTAATTATTACCTTTATTATTATTATTTATAGGCTTAGGCCAGTGTTAGTTTCGGTATAT
This sequence comes from Hyposmocoma kahamanoa, assembly GCF_003589595.1. NCBI lineage: Eukaryota > Metazoa > Arthropoda > Insecta > Lepidoptera > Cosmopterigidae > Hyposmocoma > Hyposmocoma kahamanoa. The sequence goes on from NW_020653777.1 coordinate 1,157,299, forward strand.
GCAGACAGTTAATATTGATAAAGAGCGCCAACGTTAAGACAGCAGCGCGGCTTGTGTGTGTGCAGCATGCCCACCGCGCGTGACAGTTAGTTTGAAAGCGTTTACACTATAGTAGAATAAAACAATTAGGGCAACTCCGCACAAGTCACACAGCCACCGGAACAATGAATTTATTGCAAACCAAATTTCCCGATCGCATAATTTCACGAAATTCAGCCGTTAAGTGGCCAGCTCGATCATGTGATTTAACACCGTTGGTTTGTTTTTTATGGGGCTATGTTAAAGACCGTGTCTATACGGAGCCAATCGAATTACATTCTTAAAGCTCAAAATTCGTGAAGTGATTAACGAAATAGACCCACTAATTTGTCAAAAAGTTATTAAAAACTTTGATGAAATAATAGACTTCTGTAACTGTAGTCGTGGTGGACATTTATCAGATATAATTCTTTATTCATAATTGCCAAACCTTACTTTTTTTAATACAATAAAAATTTTAATAATTGTCATGTAGATTTATTGTTTTTTTTTTGATTTACAAACAAAGCTCTTGTTGAAAAACCATATAGTAAAACACGGGTAGGTGACTGTCGTTCACGACTTTTTGACGTTACAACGAAGGACTGGCGTGACAATGGGAAGAGCTAGACCGACAGTCGTCAGTCGATAAATAAAACGTCACGATAAAAATGCGTCGACAGATATTCGCGGCTTCAAACGATTCTGTCTGCACGACAAGATGGCTGCCGTAAACCAATAAATTGTCACGATCCAGTGGGGACAGCTAGACACGACAGTCGTTCAACGATAAAATAAACGTCCACGACGATATTTATTATTATTTTACTACGTTTATACTTTAAACTTTAAGAAAAAAATACCAAGATGATGATCATGGATGCTTTGGATTTGTTAAAAAAATACAAGGTATAACTGCGTTCGCTCGATGTTTAAAAAGTGACATCAAACAGTAGATAAATATGTCTACCATTTAATGTCATTTTGTTGTGTTTTAGTTGTTTGAACAAGAGTGCCTCATATTTGGAGAAAATTCAGAATTGTTTAGCGTTTTATGTCTATTTTATAATCATACGCGCATAATTGAAATACCTACTTTACCTATCGATATACGTACGATATATCAAGTTTCTTAATATTCATACCTACCTTTATTGATTGCCACATAGTTTCACAAAAATGTTATTAAAATATATTACAGTATTCACACATGTGACACCCATCAAGGACGCCGCAAAATCAGGAGAGCACTACAAATTATTAATTACAAAATTATAAATATCACTACAAATTACTAATATTGTTTGTTACATGTTTAAGATGATGGTTGTATAGCCAAAGCTCAATAAATATCTTTATATACGGCCTTCCGGCGCAAGTCTCCATTACCGCCCCGCCCTTAGTATAAAATGTTATGGACAAAGAACCTTCAGCTCGCAGTTTAAAAAAGTAATGCCATTTTGGTCACCAAACGAAAAGGGAATGATCTTGTGTTCATGGGGGTGCCAATTATTTATTTTTCACAAATAAAGATGCCACAAATCCTTCTGTAGACATAAGTACAAGTTATTTTATTTTCTATAATGTTGTTACAAAAATATAGCTCTTAGAATAATGGCCCACTTTGAATTATGCTTTTTAATATTTTAAAGGCGAATACCGAACACTTAAAATAAGTAACATGAACAAGGGCAGTACTAACTTTTTATGAACAATTTTTTTCTCTTAATAACACACTAGGTCACACTAAGTTTAGTATATAATGTCACAAAAAATTCAACATCAGCAATTAGCACTACGCTAACTCGTAATTTGTCAATTATGCGTTTTTTTTACCTAATTAAGCTTAAGAACATATTACAAAAATAATAATATTATACTATATCTCATAAGAATAACTTGTACTAAGAAAATCAATATACTTATTGTGTTATTATTAAAAAAGAAACTTTATAGGTTTTGGCTTAGAATAATAACGCATACAAATCTAGTCTGCACACGCTAAGTGAGGTAAATTGAAGCGCTCCCAATGGGCCTACACGAGCGGGCGGGCCGTCAGTGCTCAAGGTCAACTTGCACCGCGAACAGCTCCAGAATTTTAGCTAGAAATGACGAAATGTGCGGTAACTGAGTGTAAAAATACGTCAGACAAACATAAAATAGATACTAACATCACATTCCACAAGGAAGTAACGCGTTTCAACTTGTATTTTTATATAAATATTCACTAAAACCGAAAATTAACCTACTACTAAAACTAGCCTACATGAATTGAACAAGTGAATAAATAAACAGTCTTTGTTTTTAAAATGTTTATTTGAATTTGTCAAGACAAATTTTATATTGAACAATTGAACAAGTGAGGCAAAAATCAAAATTTTTGCCTCACTTGTGGCAGTTCGTTTGATATGAAACTATCCTTCTATAATAAATAAATAAAATAAATAAATAACGCACACTCTCAACATCTATCTATATCTATGCGTTATTATTCTAAGGGTTTTGGTGAAAAGTTGCAACTTTTGAGTTAACGTAAGGTTAAAGACTTGTCTGATGGATTAATGATCATTTACCTTTCTTCCAAATTATTTTTTCTTGCCATTTTTTCCGAGAAGTAGTTTCCCAAAGATTCCCCGTTTTGCAGTAGCACAAACTCAAACCGTCTTGTTTTTGTCTTTTTGTTTTCGTGTTTGTCTTTATTTCTAGCAGCGAAGTGCTAGAAATAGACACAAAAAAACAATATTTTTTTATAAAGCAAAGCAAAAGTTCACAATTTGCCAGCGTTTAGCTATTACAAAAAACAAGTTCAGCTAGCTTTTTATTTGGTATTGTAACGATCAACCAGTTTTAAATTATTTTTTGTAAGGACCAATTAATTACATTAATTACAATTGTAGATGGAATTGTTTAGATTTAAGAATAACTTATTTTTATAACACACAAATTAAATCATTTGTATAATTATTTTGGTTTTTATTTCCACATAAATTTAGTGTAGCTTCATCTTGAATAATAAAATCCAAGAAATTAAAGCATTTTTATATCTAAAATATACCAATAATAAAGATGGAACAAAATACAATAATTCTGGGGTTTCAGAGAGAGGTATTATGCACTCTATGTGTGTCACTTCCTTATAGTTAAATTAATAATTACAAGCTGACTGCGATGTCGTGTAGCAACACAATTAATTATGAGTTAGTATCATATTAGAAACACGACAATAGATTTAAAAGCGTTATGGCGATAACTATTTCCATTTAAATAAAAAACAATAATTTAGTTCCTTTTATTTAGGACATTGTCTTCTTTTTAAAAATGATATAGCTCTGTCGATACAATCGATGATTCCGCCAACTTCAAGTAAGACACGCGTTTATTACTCAAAATTTGACCGGAAAATTTCGGTGATACACTTCGCTGAGAAGAGGATCTACAACAGCAGACAACACACGCATGCACAAATTACAGAAACAAATTGTTCCTTTTAATATATTTTAAACCATTTATTTTCACACACATAATAATAATAATAATAAAAAAACTTTATAAATAATAATAATAATTTACAGAAATGAGGATAAACAATGTATAATTACGCAATTTACTGAATTAATGAATTATTTAAAAAATAATAATATAAAATTAAAAAAATATATAATATGTGTGTGACGGACACGAGCTTAGGGAAATGCTGAAATCACTTTGTAGTGATTTCAGCCCTGATTTTCAGCTCGACCCGACCATGGCAGCTCTACGTTGTCGATCACACACACAAATCGCAAACAAACATCAATATTATTTATCTAACAATAATAATAATAAAATGAAATAATCATAACAATGACAATAAACCAATAATAATATTAACAAATCTAAAATTATGAATTATCTTAAATTATTAATTAAATTATCTCAATTCTATACAATTATTTAAAAAATAGTTTCTATAGACATTCCATAGACATCGCACAGAGTCTTATTTTTCCCTTTATTTTGCGTTTCATAAAAGCACTCACTTTTGAACCACCAGCATATTCCTCCTTAGATGCATTTTCGGGCTCAAAAGGGATAATATACATATAATTCATTCATTTATCGTCACTTGATATTATATATAATATCAAGTGACGGGACAAACAAGTCGTGTGGCTGATGGTATAAGCTACACGCTTGTTTACGCTTGTAACAGTTGCAGTGCCGTTTTAGACCGCAAAAATCTGAGGGACAGAGCCACTGCGCCCGTCACCTTGAGACATAAGTTGACAAGTCCCATCTGCCTGTAATTTCTACAAAATTACATCGGACATATATTATATGTATAACGGGGGAATGGGCTACATTAAATATTTTTATTTGGTACAGTCAAAAGCACGTCCAGCTTGACACTTTGTACTTTGGACCGTTATTATCGTAAGCGGCATAGAGTTAGATTTAAATCTTAAGTGTCAAGCTTGACGTACTCTTGACCCTGTACTTTTTTCCATCCTCTAACCGTGTACCATGATTGTCTTTTTGATAATTTCTTGCTCGTCTGACCAGTTTGTTTACAAACAGGTTTTAATATATAAGGCATCCACAATGGCAGTGTTAATTTGAAATTCATAATGTTATAATTTATTAATAAAATGCATAATTATTTCAAATAATCTCTGTACAGAGTACTAAAGAAACCGACCTCAAAAGTCATTAATCCCCTAGTTTGCCACCCTTAGAGTATTCGACGTCTTTTTGCATACCGTGCCAGACGCTATACCAACTAAGCCACGGAACGAACCAACGGACCTCACGAATTTTTCTATGTGCTTGCGTCGTGTCTTTGTACTTGGTCTTTCAACGACTTTTTAGTCGTAGCGCCATCTATGAGAAATCTATGACAGATTTATCACCCAGTTAGTACCTTTACAGCTACCAGTCCTGGCGAGAGATGTCGCTATTCACTGTATTTTCTGAGTGTTCTATCCTTGTTCTACAAGGATATAACACTCAGAAAAAATTCTTTCGCTAGTATTAGCGGAATATTTTATGCAAATTTAAATGGGACTACTGCTCAGGTACCCTCTTTCCAACAAAAAAAGAATCGTCTAAATCGGTTCACGAATGCGAGTTACATATAAATAAAGCTGTCGAATTGAGAACCTCCTCCTTTTTCAAGTCGGTTAAACGCAATATTAATGAATCGCAATCATTTACTGAATTAAAAAAATGGTGGGCAACCCGGCCTGGAGGCAGGGCTCCGTCATTCGCTCGAGGGTACTCGTTAAATGCCTACCGCTGAGTGTATCGCCGGCAGTGCAAGTGCTCAGAGGGTCTTGCACACACATCTGAATGAACGTACAGCAGGTTTCGTAAGAAAAATCGACGCAACGCCGCAATCGCGAAGTTATGTTCAGTTATGAAATTTACCTTAAAAACAAAAATTACTTCAGTACATATTACGAGAGAAGATCAAAGCTACGAAAATTGTAAGAAAAAATAACCATCTGGCAACACAACACAATATTGATTCGGTATCGTTGTCATATTGTTTACAAATGTACAAAATAGCGGATTAAGAGGTTTTCTGACAACAGATTACAATAACAGTTGTTTAAAAATCGCATAACATTGTAATGAATTTTGACAAACAGCTGTTTTTTTAATCGTAATCAATTGAAGCGATCTCCTTAAAAATCAAGTCGTAATGTGCATCC
>NW_020653777.1:1168009-1189698 GCF_003589595.1 Hyposmocoma kahamanoa
AAGTGCTGTATCAATTCCGTAAAGAGGGAGTAGCGATTTTTGGATCCGGTTTGTCTTATCACAACATGAAAGAGTTTCGAAAATTCAATTCTGCCGAAGATGTTGATGGAATTGTCAATCAGAATTTCGATAATTTCTTGAGTGAAGTGTGCACTGGTGATCTTGAAAATCGTAAGAAAATTTTGGAATGGCAGGACCAACCGGAAGCCTTGGAATGTCATCCACTAGGAGAAGCAGATCATTTAATGCCGTTGATAGTAAACGCTGGCGCCAGTGCCTCGCAACCCGGGAAGAAGATTTTTGATTCTATTTACCTGGACAAATTTAAAATTAGTGGCTTCATTTGGGACAAAAAATAAATTTTCCTGATTTGAATAAATTAATACTTATGTATAACATTGTAACAATTGTTATTTATTGTATATGGTATTTTTTATTAATAAATTACATTTAATTACAGCCAAAAAATTGCTTTCTATTTCTTTTGTCAATAAAAATAAATAAAATAAAAAAGACATTTATTTCTCTAAACTTAAGAAACAATACAAACTAATACAAAATGCAATTGAGCTCTTCCTGAACTTCTTTTCTTCCTTCTTCGAACTTCTTCCTTCTTGAACTTCCTGTTTTGAATTAATAATTTAATCTTGATATTGCGAAATCTCAGATATTCTCGAAACTTGAAACGTTTAAAACCTATTTTCACGGCTCATGGTGAAGAAGACTTGGGGTTACGATTTCGGCTGGCGAACATCATGATTTACTACGCGATTAAAGCAATTTATACATTTAAATAGGTACGTACAATGACCTGGTGACTCCTTTTCTACTATTAACAGTTTGTGACTATTAACACTGACACTGATATCACCATAGATTTAGTATAATGATGTCCCAAAAAAATCGACACCAGCAATTAACACTACGTTAACTCGAAATTTATCGATTTTGCGTTTTTATTACCCAATTATTTAAGATTAAGAATATAATTGTATTATCTGTGATATAATACAACGTATAAAGTATAATTTATAATCTATGATGAATAACTTGTACTCGGAAATCAGAAGGTATATTATGTTTGAATATTAAAAAATTTATCCCTTTTATAGGTTCAGTAGGAAAAGTTGCAATTATTTTATTAGCGTAGTGATATTTGCTTTTGCCTGACGGATTAGTGATCCTTTTCCTTCCAAATTACTTTTTCTTGCCATTTTTTCTGAGAATAAGTTTTCCGGTTTTGCTGTGGCATAAGCTCAAACCGCAAAGTGCCAGAATTTTTTTTTCATAGCATAGGTTCCTAATTTGTCAGCTTTTAGCTATTACAAGAAAAAAGGTTTAGCTAGCTTTTTATTTAATCCCTATTGTAAGGATCAACCACTTTTTGATTATTTTTTGTATAGTATTAATTACAATTGTACATAGATAGAATTGTTTAGATTTAAGAATAACTTATTTTTCACACAAATTATTTTTTGGTTTTTATTTTTACATAAATTTAGAAGAAATTAAATAAAAATAAAAATTAGAAGAAGAAGAAAGAAATTAAACCAAAACAGTTCCATTTTTATTTACATATTTCTCTAAAATTTGCCAATAAAAAAGGTGGAACAAATTAATAAAAAGGTTTCAGAGGTATTATGCACTCTATCTGTGTCACTTCCGTATAGTTAAGGTAATTAATAATTACAGGGTGACTGCGGAATCGTGTAGCAACACAGTTAATTATGACTTACTATATCATATAAGGAACACGACATAATAGATTTAAAAGCCTCAAGGCGATAACTATTTTCTTGCAAATAAAAAAATAATCATTTCAATTAAAACTCCCATTATTTAGGATCATGTCTGCTTCTTTTTAAACATGTCATGTAGCTTCATTGATGCAATCGATGATTCCGCCAACGCCAAGTTAAGGAAGACACGCGTTTGTTTCTCAAAATTTGATCGGTGAATGTCGGTGACAGATTTTGCTGAGAAGAAAGACACAAACTATTGCAGAAACAAATTGTTCCTTATAATATTTTTTTTAATATCAAATGACGGGACGAACAAGCCGTGCGCCTGATGGTAAGCTACACGCCTGTCCATAACAGTTACAGTGCCACTCAGAGCTCTAAATTGCAAAGATCTGAGGGGTACTACCACTGCGCCCGTCACCCTGAGACAAAAGTTGACAAGTCCCATGTGCCTATAATTTCACCAGCACCCTTACCCTTCAAAACCGGAACACAGTAATGCTGACATTATAGCTTGGCGGCAGAAACAGGTACCTAAGGTGGCAGTACTACCCTGGAAGAATTCTTTCACAAAGAGCTCTACTCCTGCTAAATACATACATACTGTTTCTAAATATACTTTGGGTTAACAGGACGCGATTTTAGAAGGAAGTATATCATATAGACTAGTGAAGATACGGTTGCAGTCAAAAAACAGGTGCTCGATATTACATTAATGGTTTAGGATCATAGTCATCTGAAATCCTTAGACTTTGGGGTTTTAGCACCATATATCAAAATTAAAAGGATTGATTCCCGCTAATCGTTTGACCCATCACTCTACGTATTACATGCCTATTGAGAATTAAATGAAGTGATTTAGGTCACAATATGATAGACAGTTTCCCCTTTTTAAAAACAAGTCAAGACCCTTGTAAGTGGAATGTTAACCGTGAAAACCCAAGAAAAACAAACAATAAGTACAGTCGTCTGCCGGCTGGGCTAATGGCCTTTGTACCATTCTTATCTTAATTAGTAATAGAGTTTAATTGAAACAATAACAATATGTCTACAGATATGCGCGAGTTATTTACAAAAAAGATACCAGTAGCTTTAAGGGCTTACTTTGCCTTTTGGAAGGTATAGAACACGAGATAGTATTGTTTGTTGATTACCTACGCTTCGTTATTAAGGTACTCTGGGCAAATAAAGCCCTGTGTATGTTAAAGCCGGAGATCCTAAAAGCATATTTCAAATTAATTTCAATGGGTGTGTATACGTTTAAAACGGAACAATAAAAACGCAGTAACGCGGCTACGACTCAATTAAGCTGCCATATTGTCAAACCAAACACTCTACTCGTCGCGATCGGTAGTTGACACTCGCCACAGTAATTTTCAAGGGCAACAAACGTAAGTTTAAACTTGATTTTAATGGTGATTTCTCCTTACTTACTGTTTTTAAACGTAAAATATTTAACTTTAATATTCCGACATAATTTTGCACTTTGCACATCGAATCGTGTTATAAGGCCCGTGTCGTTTAATACGGCCCGACAAAAAGAACGTTGGCCCTTATTAGTCGTTATGTGCTTCCTTATTACACATAGTTAAAATAAAAATATTTTGAAAAAATTGACAAACCAATGAAATAATGGTTTTATTTACAAACGTTCAAATTATTTTAGTGCATACAAAGTTCTTAAGGTGCATAATTTATTCAGTTTAGGTAGACTACTTACCCAATCTACATTGACACTTTGAGGAAGGATGACAAAATTTTTTCTATTTCAACTCTTTTTGTTGTCTTTATTCGACCACAATGTCTTTATCACGAAAAAAACGAGCAATGTAAATTTTTATATCCGCTAATTTATTAGGGAACTTTATTACTCGTAGCCGTACCTTGTTACCCGTAGCAGTGTAATAAGGCCCAAAGTAAGTATTTCTGAAATGATACAATATTATCTAAAATGACAGAAGGGTTGATTACTCTAATATTTTACTTAAAACTTTAAAAAAGTTGTAATTTTGGTTGACAGCAACGAATTTTACGATAATTTTGTTATGCCCGAGGGTTCGAGAATTTTGTATTAAATACTGATTGTCTTAGTCCCTGTTCAGTTTTGTAGGATTGAGTTATATGTAGAGTTTAGTAATTTAATAATTTTGTAATTGATGAGGCATACCTATAATTACGACAAATAACTGATTTACTCACAGACATATATCTAGATAGACGCCGGAAGTGTACGTACTTCGCGTGCCCAAAATAAGTGAAATTCACCTACTTGCTGCTGCTACACTTCAGAATGCGCTCGACCGTTATCGTAGATAAACACCAGTCGAAAACGCGAAAAATGCATAATTGTGCCATTATAAACTGCAAAAGCACCATAACTGAGGGTAAACGGGTAAACGGTGGCGTTTCCTTCCACGGGCAAGTGATTTTGTAATCAGAAGATGCATAATTTATTTTAAAAAGAATTATTTTGGTTTTGTATGAATTTCGAGAAAACAAATATGCAACCGAGTGTATGCCTCATAATTTGTAATACATTGCGGCTTTTACTTGGTGCGATATATTTGTGTTCCTTTGTTAATACGCCATGAATATCGAACGAACGCACTTTTGTATAATGCATTCAGTTTCTTGGTACGGCCGTTTGTTAATTTCTTTGACCAAATTCAACATTTAGTGATGTGTACGTTAGGCAATACTGTTCTCGATTCTGATCGATTTTGAAAACAAAGGAACGAAACCTATTAGGACCTTAGCAATATTATAAAAATATTCTATAATTCTTTTGTGATAACGTTTCGTTTTTTTTTTTCAGTTTTGTAGTATCTATTATCAGTAGTATCTGTAATTTCGATTATTTTTGCAGCTTTTTTTCGATTACGTTGCCTCAAAGGTCCGAATATAGTGAGCAAATAATTACATACATCGCCGGATATGTAGTACGAGTAATACAAAAATATATATAATGCAAAGAATTAACGGTGCGCTGTCTTTACAAAAACCTGGAGTTGATCATACGTATGAGTTGGTTGCTTTCGAGGACGAAGGTGGTCTAGTTTATCTTACCTCAGATGCTATCCAAATATGCAGAGTAGCATAGTTATAAATCCGAGAAATAATAAACATTCCACAAAAATTTTACACGAAGCCGTCATTAAATAAACCTTTTTTGATTAATAAGATTTTTACCATATTTTGTCAGCAGTAACATTTTCGTTTGCCTTGCCATTCATCAATTTGATCAATTTCTAACAGAAAACCATCTAGTAAAATTAATTAAGGCAGTCGCAAGTTCATAATATATGTATTGACGTGCGTTTTCATTATTTAAGTTAATCAATAAGATCATCTATTAAGATATATAAAGACATTATATAATAAGCTCATTTTATTGCAAGGACAATAATTTTAATATTTGAAGTCGATTAAAAATTAAAGTTTAAAACAAGTAAAATAAAGGACTTAACTATCTTATTCTAGTATTTTTCTACTATGTTAATTATGACTACTTGTAATCAACAAATACTTTCGAACAAAGATTATTCTATTTAGAATCGATTAATTGAATGGAATACGCGTGTTTACGAGTATTCCGTTCAATCAATCGATTTAGAGCGAGCGGAAAGAGGTTTCCATACTAATTAGTTCTTGTGACGTCATAGTGGGTACAAAAAATGTGACACGCTTGGTTTTCATACAAATTGCTGGACTTGCGGCGTCTATCTAGATATATGTCTGTGGATTTACTATATGGGCCTTTCATGCCATACTATGTTTATTCAAGCCCAAAGTAAAGATTTTTTAAATGCTAAAAAAGTATATAAATTATTAGAAAAGTACTAAAAACTATACTTTGTCCGATTCAGAACTAAATAAAGAACATAGTTTTTTTTTATATATAAAAGTGCACATTTGACCTTTATCTCACCTGATGGAAAGTGACGATGAGGTCAACGATGGAGCATGCACACCTAAATAATGCCTATTCACTCTCGCATTGAAAAGGTCCAAGTTATAACGTGCAGGGAACAAGTCTTCAGACAAGGAATTCGACTCCATAGCCGTTTACCATACAAATGCGGAAGCGTAACGCTTCATACGAATCTTTGGAATATCCACAACATAGGAGGAGAACCCAAGCCTACGCCTAGTCCCCCGGTGATGAAAGGGGAAGGCGAAGGTATTTGGCAATTGCAACTTATGTCGGTGATCGGTGACGGGCTCAGTGGCAGTGCCCCTCAGATCTTTGCGATTTAAAACTGCTACTGCTATGTACAGGCGTGTCGCTTACCGCCAAGCGCACGACTTGTTTCTGCCTGTTACGTGATATAATAAAAATAATAATTCGTCTAGCTAAGAATGTTTTTTTATAACATCAAGTAACGGGACGGACAAGACGTGCGCCTGATGGTAAGCTACACGCCTGTCCATAACAGTTACAGTGCCACTCAGAGCTCTAAATTGCAAAGATCTGAGGGGCACTACCACTGCGCCCGTCACCCTGAGACAAAAGTTGACAAGTCCCATGTGCCTCTAATTTCACCAGTACCCTTACCTTCCAAAACCGGAACACAGTAATGCTGACATTATTGCTTGGCGGCAGAAATAGGTAAGGTGGCAGTACTACCCTGGACGAACTCTTTCACAAGGAGCTCTACTGCTACTGGATGCCTTTGGTAAATTGTCTAAAGTGGTTAAGGGTACCAATATACCCATAAACCTTGAAACGTCAGACATTCTAGCAATGTGTCCTCGCCCGGTCTACGGAGCTTAATCATGGAGAATGACAAGAAAGACAGAGAGCAAAGGCTACAAATAGCCCAGAGAGCTACGAACAAGCTATAATATATGTCTCTCCGAGATCAATTCAGTGATACAGAGATCCGAACAAGGACAAAACTTATGGATATAGCCAAGGCGGTTAGTCAGTTGAAAGTGGAAATGAGCATATGCTGTAAATACCACAGATGGGGTAGAAGGGTGCTTGAGTGGAGACCCAGAGTAGTGTACAGAAGCGTAGGTAGGCAACCGACTGATGGCCTTTTGGAGAAAATGAATAGATGCAATTGCACGATTTAAATACCGTCTTCCTCTTTCCATCATCGGAGGACTAGAACTAGATTGGCATCCCTATGTTCTGAACATTCCAAAAATTCGCACGATGCTTTACGATTCCACATTAATATGCCGAAAAATGTAATTCTTCAACATTATTATTCTTCTTCTTCTTTTAAATGCTATGGCTCCATCGAGACAAACGATGATTTCGCCAAAAAAAATAATAAAAAGTACATATTATTATTATAAAAATAAACAACACAGCGTTCGACGAAACATGCTTTGACAGCTGTCACAATAAAGAAAAATTTATGAAGAGGCTGTATGGTGGAACCTTTGCCAACCCAAATGACTGTTTAAAAAAAAAAGGTGAACGTTCAATAGGTCAGAAATATAAAATTTTAATAATATAAATAATAATAAAAAATTCTATCAGAAACCGATAAGCAGTTGAGGAAGGATGCACGATTATTTGCTTTGAATCGATTTTTTGGATCGTAATATATCATAATTTCGCCTCTGAATGGATCTTCGGATCGTATCGTATGCTCTTGAATCGATTTCATAAAAATCGTTTCAAAATTTGTAGTAAATAAAAACTCCTTTATTACATGATATAATAATATGTAAATATTTTTTTGCTTTTACAGATACCAATCCTTTACACCTAACTAAACTATTCATTAATAATGTCACATAACTTATTGTCCAAAGGTTCGTCCTTCTGTTTATTTTCTGTTTCTGTATATACTTGACGAAATAATTTTAAGTAAGATTTTTGTTAAATTATGAATAGGTTTTAGACGATTCGATTCGCCTTAACTTTAAACCAATACGCTTAAAAATCCCATTGAAATTAATCGATTAAGAAAATCGCTAAATCGTATCGTATACAATAGAAGATCCTTATGTCAAAGTAAAGTCCTATAGCCAAAATCAGTGATAACTATAACAAAAACACAATTTTATTAACAAAACTCCAGAGACGCGAATTAAACGAAACGGAAACAAGAAAAATATATATAATCACAGATTAACGAGTCTTCTCCTACTCCGTCTTCTTCTACTACGTGTGAATTAGCTACGTCGTTTTATGCAACCGTTCCGCCAATATATGGTTGGAAGAATCAGTGCGATGATGGGACAAATTGACGATTGTTGAAACATATTAGTTTTTGATGAAGAGACAGACTGACGTTTGTAGAAAACTTATACAGATTTTTATTGTTTCTACATAATATAAATAGTGTATATATTGTTTATTTCTTTACACCTGTAATCATTGTTAATTGTATTTCTGTAAAAATAATAATTTAAAACTTCTTTTTCAAGATATGTATTGTGGAAGGAAAAAACATTGAAGGAAATTGTTGGTTTCCGAGTGTCGCGACAGGACAGGTATATTAAAAAAGTATTTTGTAATTTGTATTTGTATTTTGTATTTTAAATACAACCCATGAAAGTATTTTGTATTTTGTATTTCAAATACACCCCAAGAAAGTATTTGGTATTTCGTATTTTAAATACATATAAGGAAGTATTTTGTAATTTGTATTTCAATTAAGACGTAGCATGTATTTTGCCCAGCCCTGAGTGTATCATACGAACACGACCCCGAAATACAGACGGGAATCTGCTTTATCAGTAAAATCTATAACCCCATTAATTGATACCTATATACTTCTTCCTCAATACACTTCATAAAGTTTGTTCTAACGTACTTAGTTATTTACACTTTGATATCGCTTAAGTCAACAGTGTCGTAATTTTCTGTAGTTTAACAATTTAGTGATACTATCAGTAGTGTAATAACTCTAACTGTAGAGATGAGTGTTAGTCAAAATTATTTTGCGCCATCTATATTTTTAAATCATGGCGGCGGACCACTTCCTGTTTTGGGTGAAAAGCATAATCTCGAAATCGCGCAATCTCTTAAAAATGTTTCTCGAATTGTTGATTTGAAACATTTAAAAGCTATAATTCTGGTCACCGCTCACCGTGAAGAAGATGTTGTGACGATTTCTGCTGGTGAACATCATGATTTATTATACGATTACAGCAATTACCCGCCAGTAAGTTACACGTATAAATACAATGCTCCCGGTGACCCCATTTTGGCTGGAAAAATTAGGGATGCGTTCGAAAAAGCTAATATATCATCGAAGTTGGACACCGAAAGAGGTTGGGACCATGGAGTTTTTATTCCGATGATGTTAATTAACCCAAGTGCAGATATTCCTATAATTCAACTTTCCATTCTTAAAAATCAAGACGCAGAGCAACATTATAAAATCGGAGAAGTGCTGTATCAATTCCGTAAAGAGGGAGTAGCGATTTTTGGATCCGGTTTGTCTTATCACAACATGAAAGAGTTCAGAAAATTCAATTCTGCCGAAGATGTTGATGGTATTGTCAATCAGAATTTCGATAATTTCTTGAATGAAGTGTGCACTGGTGATCTTGAAAATCGTAAGAAAATTTTGGAATGGCAGAACCAACCGGAAGCCTTGGAATGTCATCCATTAGGAGAAGCAGATCATTTAATGCCCTTGATAGTAACCGCTGGAGCCGGTGGCTCGCAACCCGGGAAGAAGATTTTTGATTCTATTTACCGTGACAAATTTAAAATTACTGGCTACATTTGGGACAAAAAATAATTTTTCCTGATTTGAATGAATTAATACTTATGTATGAGTGTAACATTGTAACAATTGTTTTTTTTATTGTATATGTATTTTGTATTAATAAATTACATGATAATTACACATACTGGATACATGAAGATCGCTGACATCGCTTAGCAACTAGGTATTAACTAAACAGTGCAACATGGGGTAATGCCAACGCTGCGGAACTTGAGCACCGTCAACGCCGCCGACTCCGCGGAACGTGCAAGCTGCCGCCGCGTGACCACTATCGGAGTCGCCCGCGGGGACGTCATCGCCTTCACTTTGTATCTAGCATAATTTTGATATTGTAATTTTCTTTTAATTATACTTATTCTAAATAATTTCGGTTTTTTTAAGTCCTGCGGCTGCAACCTTCGTGATTTGTTAATTACAGTCAAAAATTTATATTGTTAAATAGTAATGTTATTCCGTGTAATAGAACAGATCATAGAAAGAGTATAATTTGCTCAACCATGCTATAATGACACTCGTTACACTTATTAGGAGGCTAATACAAGTAATATATTAGCTTCATAATCTAATACATTACCGGACTTACTCAGAACCTAAACAAGCGTCAAAATAGTACAATGAAACTCTAATATCTGCTAAAACTTAACAATTTGTTATTTGAACTGTTTTTATTATTAATGTTCTCATTACAAAACCGAAAGAGACGGAAATTACTAAGCAGGGTAGTGCCGGCTTTCCCTGTGGCATCGAGTATGTATACATATATATAGGCATGGATTACCTGACAACTTATCAGGTTCTTATTTCATCTTAATTTCTGGTTATATATTCGATGAGTTGCCATGTATGTATTACCTCGTCGTGGTGAATGTTCACCAATCCCACGGCGCCGACTCAACCGGCGAGAGGTAAACCAGGGAGTATTTTAGGGGGTGTGGGCCCTCCAATCTGGAGGAAGAGTCCCCTCATAACCCCTGAGTCTCCCTGGGCTCAGGGGTATCTACAACGATTTCCCCCTCGACCTGGCAACTCATCAGGTAAATGGGTTATGTATCACTTTTAAACCATGCGATGCCCTCTCTATAGGACGGCTTTGAGGAGCACCTTTGGCAGCCTTTTACATTGACCTTTATAAACATGGCTCATGCCGCTTTGACATTCATCATAAATTATACAGAACCTCTAACCTTAGCCACTATTTAATGCTTCCGTGTTTTTATTTTTGAAAACTGAACGTAATCTTTTTTTAACGTCAAAATGGTGCGGTGTCTTTTCTATCCCCTAAGCATTGACTTTTATGTAAGTCAGTGCCCCTAAGGGTTTTTTTTTGCAAATTATTATAACTCTAAGAAGACCCTAAGTGAACTCTAATGTTTAGGTGGAACAACGATACGACGCAATATTTTTGTACTGCGAAACGCCACGTCTATCTTAAATTCTCGCAAAATTGCAGGACAATTAATTAGATTTATTTAAAATTAAGTGGAGCCATGAGATAGTGGTTGTGTTTTTGGCAGTATGCTGCCAAAGCCAATAAATTAAAAAAAATTACATTTCAAAGTTTCCCCATTGTCGCTGTTGTTTATTCTGTAATGTTACACATTCACAGTGGATTTTGAGATGCAATTTACTTTGAGTATTACGTATTGAACATTTCATAATGTACGAAGGTTCTTTATGCGTCTGTTGCATGTCCACTGACGATTTACTTGGTTTGTTTGAAGTTAGAAAAGTGAACAATTTTGAAGAAAATTACGCCAAAATTTTGAATTCCTGTTTGAATGTTCAGGTAAATTATTAATAAATTGAGTAAATGGAGCTTTTAGGTTTTTGTGAGTGCAAATGAAACTATTTTTTCGGATCTATGTCGCCTATACATTTTTTTTTTCAAACGTACCTACGTATCGAGCTCGTTATAGGGAGTCTACACTCGCTCCGTCCGACATCCGTCCAAAACACCTACTGTCAAATAAGTAATAATTCGACAAAATTAAAAGTGTCAAGTATGAAGCTTCATTCGCATCACGTCTTTTCATTTGGTCAAGTATTGCTTATTTGACAGTAATTGTTTCGGACGGAGATCGAGAGTAGACCCCCAGGTTCCAGGTAGTAAGTCAGCCGTGATAATTCAATCTCATGCCTGTAATTTCACCAGCAACATTACCTTCATACTCAAGCGGTCGAGTTGGATAAAGAAATGCAAAAGAGTTTTGTTTTTTCTCATGTCAGAATCTACACTGTCTGCGTATCTCGAGTTACATAGTCTTTGTCTACTCCGTCCCAGGACAAACCTACCTTCCCGTGGCCCTATCAACCATCTTGGTTATGGGCCGAAACAAATACAAATGTAATATACATCCTTGTAGTTATAGTTACTTTTCTCCTTCTGGGATGTGTATGACACAATTAGTCCAGGGAAATACTGCCACCTTACCTATTTCTGCCGCCGCAGTAAAGTAATATGGGCATTACTGCATTCCGGTTTTGAAGGGTGCTGATGAAATCACAATCACATAGGGACATGTCAACTTATGTCTCTGGGTGACAGGCGCAGTGGCAGTGCCCCCGGTTGACACGGCAATTGTTATGAACAGGCGTGTCGCTTACCAGCAGACCCGTGACTTGTTTGTTATTTTATTTTGTAAAAAAAAGGTACCTAACCAGTCATCTTTATTTTTTCAGCTATCTCCACAAGATGGCCATGATTCAATATGTGCAGTCTGTGTAGCCAGCCTCAAACAATGTGTGACTTTTAAGAAACAAATCCTTAGAAGCATATCCGTGATTTTATCAATTGACTGTAAGTATTGACATTTGGATCTATAATTGCATCTTTCAAACAAACCTATATGTTTCGGGCTCATTACAGGTGCCATGGTTATAGATAAATTTTATTGGCAATTAAATACTGTCTGGACAAACCAGTGTTGGGCAAAATTTAATTGTTCTGGCAATTAAAGATTGACAATTAATTAATTGTCAATTGCGAAACAGTAATTAAAGATTGATCAATTGTTAATCGTGTATATCTACAATCAGTGTTGGGCGTTAATCAATTAAATTTCAATCAATAATTCAATCAGATTAAAAAATCAATTCAATTGAAATCAATTGCAATTAAATCAATTGCGACGCGTCGCAATTGATTTAATTGCGATTGATTTTAATTGCAATTGATTTCAATTGAATTGATTTTACTTGCAATTAAATTTGCAATTAAAATCAATTCCGGTCGGTTGGGGGCCCCGGTTGGGAACCCCGCTTGGGGACCCCGGCTGGGGCCCCGGTCGGGGCCCGGGCCCTAAACCGGGGCCCCCAAACCGGGGTCCCCAAACCGGGGCCCGCAAACCGGGGCCCCAACCGGGCGCCCCCAACCGAGCCCCACAAACGGGCCCCCAACGCGGCTCCCAACCTGCTCCCAACCGGGCCCCCCAACCGGGTCCCCAACCGGGCCCCCAACTGGGGCCCTAACCGGGGGCCCCAACCGGGGCCTCTAACCGAGCCCCCCAACCGGGGCCCCCAAACGGGCCTCCAACCGGGGCCCCCAACAGGGCCACCAACCGGCCCCCCAACCGGGCCCCCAACCGGGGCCCCCAACTGGGGCTTCCAACCGGGCCCCAACCGGCCCCCTAACCGGGCCCCCAACCGGGGATCCCAACCGGGGCCCCCAACCGGGACTAACTGACCCTCATATGCCCTATAAATTTATCATAATTGTCAGTTTTAATTGTTAATTGTTAATCAAAAACATTGAAAAGATTGAAAATTGATTAATTGTTAATTGTAGATATTTGCGATTAACGATTGATCAATTGTTAGTTGCGAGAACCGCAATTAACAATTAATCAATTGTTAATTGCGGTTCTCGCAACTAACAATTGATCAATCGTTAATTGCCGTTTCGCAATTAACAATTAATCAATTGTCAATCTTTAATTGCCAGAACAATTAAATTTTGCCCAACACTGTCTACAATTAACAATTAATCAATTTCAATCTTTGCAATGTTTTTGATTAACAATTAACAATTAAAACTGACAATTATGATAAATTTATTATAGGGTTAGGGGGTGGGTTGGGGGTGCGTTAGGGGTGGGTTAGGGGGTGAGTTAGGGTTTGGGTTAGGTGGCCAGTTAGGGGGTTGGGTGAAGGGGTTTCATCTGCAGAAATTATACATCAATGATACAGATGTTGGATGCGGAAGCAATGTTTAAAAATATGCGAATGCAGACTTGAGCAGCATCCCTAATGTGCATTCAAACGTGCACTCTCTTGTGTGTATTTTCTTGAATACTAATTTAATTTTAAAATATTTAAAAATAAATAAATAATTAAAAAGGTTAATACATCTGTGTTTTAATCTTTTTTTTCAGTATCACAAATATTAAGTGAAGAAGACGTGGCAGTTTTAGGATTATTGCAATCAGAGAAAGACATTATTACAAAATCACAGATTAATGTGAATCAAGAAATTATTAATAACAATTGTGACGGCTTACATTCGAAGAAATGCGAAGGTAAGCTACATTGGTACCACCACAGAGGTTTGAACCATGATTTTTCAATGGAGAAACAACTGGTCTACCAACGCTTTACTTACTGTCTAAGTATAAATGCGACGACGACCTCAGTAGCTCAACGGTTCGCAATGTGAGTGCTGGCTAATGAGCTCCCGGAGTCGATACCCCGCAGGACCAATTTTAAAAAAGAACTATCCTAAATTGGTTCTAGTCTGAAGAACAGATAGTTGGTGTGGTTGTCTGACGCATTATTACATAAGTCGTGTTCAACTTAAATGCCACTTGAGGATCATTTTAAACTGCCGCAGCTGGGTAACGCGACCAGGGCTCCATCACTCGCTCGAAGTTACAGGTGTGTTCACATGACAAGCGTTCAATGCGCGTTAGGTTTTTGAATAGTGTATACATGGCGGGCGCTTTACGGGCATTGAGCGCGTAGTGATTCAGTTTCAATTGCAAAACACGTCTCACCGCGTCGAAAACGCGCGCTCATGTGAACGGCAGTACGGCAAATGATTATGATGATATAATATAAGATATGATGATTATAAATGCGGCCCGGCCGCTGTTATGTGGACACCTACAGCGATTTACGTACAAAATTCGGTAAGTTGTAAGCGCGCGTCAGCGAAACGCATGTTGAACGTTCGTCATGTGAACATGCTCTAAAACAGCGCGGGAACGCCGTCACGGGCAATACAAAGTGTCACTTATAAACCGGTATGCTAGCGACTCGAACAGTCGTCAGTTATTATTTCTTTTCAGCCCCCTCCCCGCCGTCTTCCCCTAAGACGACAAACAAACACAAACGCCCAGTGGGTCGACCGCGCACACATCCAAAAGATAATATTCCGTATGAAATAAATCGTGAAGAGAGAAATTGCCGGGAGTGCGGTGTACAGTTTTTGAATTATTTCTCATTAAAGGTAGGTATTACAGTTTTAAACGAAAGTAATTACTGTGATGTGACCGACTTGGGTCCGCAATTCGACGTCCAGACGCCTATTTTGCGTGTGGTAAGTAATTACCAGTGATCGGAATTGATTGAATTAAGTTACCTAAAGTATGAACATTTTCTTAGCAATTCGTCATCAATGCACAAAAAATTTCCATTTGTAGTACTTATTTTCTAAACATTCCATAATTTTTTTTCTAAACATTTCATATTTTTTTGCGATACAAACGCGATACAGTCGCTAATCGTCTACCTTTACAAACGCGCGCGCGCGATGTTACATAGGCGTTTGTATCGATGCAATCGCGCATTTGTATCGATGCAATCGCGCGTTTGCATCGAAGCAATCGCCGATAAATCGCTTTTTTTATAAAAAAGTTATTGAAAATTGTTTACGTAGTGATTATTAGAGATGAAACGGATAGTGATTTTGCCGGATACCGGATATCCGGCGAGCACGAAGACCGGATAACCGGATATCAAACCCACTGTCGTAAACATGTTGTAACCGGTTTACAGCGCGCATCACCGTGACTGATTGATTAGTGAATGATTGCACTTTCACATTGACGATTTGATTTGTTGAAGTCACTTGGTTTTTATAAAAACGATAAATTTATTCGACAATACAAACCATTACATAACAGAAAAATGTTAACAGTAAAAAAAAGCGCAAAGTTGGATCTATTTATGAAAATAAATATCACCAACTTTTACCACTTAATGCAGAAAAACTGGTTTTCATCCACATCCAGTAATTTGTCTCTATTGAAATTTGAATATACTAAATTTACAGATAATGTTATCTCTAACTTCATAGTTCTTTCAGTTATAGTAATAAGCAGATCTTTAATTTATAAATCAACTTATTTGGCGTACTGATAATGAATTTTTCTCAGTTTTTCGAAACATCCGGCCGGGTATTGTACTATCCGGCCTATTTTTACTATATATGCGGCCGGATACCAGATGGTTACCGGATATCCTTTTCATATCTAGTTATTATAAAAAACAAAGTTTTAGATTTAGTGTCTTCAATCATCGTCGTCATCCCTTTTACGCCCCACAGGAGTGGGCATGGGCCTACTTTCAAACGGGGGATTAGGCCATAGTCCGCCACACTGGTCCACTGCTAGTTGGGGACTTCACACGCTTTCCGAGGGTTGTGAACCTTCTGTGACGTGCAGGTTTCCTCGCGATGTTTTCTGTCACCGAAAAGCTCGTGATAAATTTCATATTTCGATTTCCGAAAAACTTAACTCTGCTGAGAGGTAGTAGGTCAAAAAACAATTAGGCTACCACGGCATTTTTTTTGTGTCATTTTTCTGTCTCGATATCTCCAATGAACACTATGCCAACTTTATTTTTTAGTCATTTTCTATTATTTTTAGTAAACACTTTTATTTACTAATATTAAGCTACCCGAATTTTTTGAAAAAAATATAAAGAAACAACAAACAAAATTTCGAAAAAAAATAAATAAAGAAACAAAACAAAAACAGAGCAGGTCCAAAAATTAAGGAGTAGTATTCATTGGAGGTATCGCTCTATTATAGTTAGCACTGAATTTTAATTCAAAATAATCTCGGTATAGAGTACTAATAAAACGACCTCAAAAGTATGTGAAATTACATCTATTTGCCAAGTTTTATTGAAATCAGTTACCGGAAAGTACACCAAACCGGATTCAACCCCTGAGTTTGCCATGGGACCACTACCGATGTACCCTCTTGCCAACAAAAAACGAATCGTTAAAATCGGTTCACAAATAATATACATACAAAAAAAACATAGTCGAATAGAGAACCTCCTCCTTTTTTTGAAGTCGGTTGATAATAAAAGTAAAACACAGCTTCTTTACGATTTTATTACATGATTTACAGAAACATTACAACACACACTTCCGAAATCACATATGTACAGTGTGCAAGAAGGGTTTCATGACACGAATTAGTCTGATGAAGCACCAAAAGACCCACCAGAAGGGACCTTTTTCTTGTGATATTTGTCATACCGTAAGTATTATTGCAAAAGTAGAGCTCCTTGTCAAAGAATTCGTCCAGGGGAGTACAACCACCTTACCTACATATTTCTGCCGCCAAGTAATAATGTGAACGTTCCGGTTTCTAGGCACATGGGACTTGTCAACTTATGTCTCAGGGTGACGGGCGCAGTGGCAGTGACCCTAAGATCTTTGCGACTGCAACTGTTATGGACAGGCATGTCGCTTACCACCAGGTGCACGAATTGTTTTTCCCTTCACTTTGTATTATTAAAAAAACAATGAACCTCGCGAGCTGGTTTCGCGCGCTCTGTTTGGCCGGGTCTGATTACCCAACAGTAACCGGATGTGTCCGCCGCCGCATCATTTGGAATCACAAAGATCTTAGGGGCACTGCCGTTGCGCCCGTCCCTCTGAGACATAAGTTGACAAGTCCCATGTGCCTGTAATTTCACCAGCACCCTTCAAAACCATAACACAGTAATGCTCACATTACTGCTTGGCGGCAGAAATAGGTCAGGTGGCAGTACTTCCCTGGTCGAACTCTTTCACAAGGAGCTGTACTGTTAATAAAATATCAATATGTAAATTACTGCATTTAATAAAAATTATTTCAATCTTCTTCCTGTCCTGGGGAACTGTATATTTACTACAAGATTCTGGAGCATATATTAAGACTACCATTATTTAATTTTAAAACTTACATTAAAAGTCATTGACTTACAAATAAATGGACGACGGGTCTAATACAAAAACCACGAAAAAAATGTCACAAGTCAACCTAATTAAACGTAGTGACATGTAAAGGAATATGAAAAGGCTAATACGTTGAATTTAAATTGTAATGTCATCGCAGTACTGTCCAATTTTGCTTGCTTCGCTGTCAGTCGAACAAACGAAGACTAAAGCGTGAATGACGCTCTGTATACGATTTTAACACCCTATAAGTTCGGACACTTTTTAGCGCGGACCCGACGTCCATATAATTGTAAGTCAATGTTAAAAGTACTTTAAATTGAAAAGTCATGTTACACAATTGTATTCTACGTGTTAGATAAGAATGTATAGAAAGACAACGTGAGTCTAGATTCCACACAAATATGATACAAAATGTATTATTCTACAGCATTTGAGTTTATTTGAAAAGAACAATCCCTAGAGTTTCTTACTCGTTCTTCTCATGGAAGTCGGCACAGTGAACGAGTAGTAGCTTAAAAAATGACGTTTTCAAATGTAAAAATTTTACCTACGGTATAGAATTATTTTTGACTTTCACTTATTCCACGCACAACATGTATTTTTCTTCCACTCTCCCCTATCAGCTGTAATTGCCATACTCACACCTTTCTTATCCATGTCACCTTTCACACAATCCATCCATCTTTTCTTTGGCCTTCCTTTCCCCTTATATCCCATCACATTCAGACCTAACACTCCTCTCATCACATGACATTCTTCCGTCCGCACTCCGCATGACATGTCCATACCACGCTAACCTATTAGGCCTAGTTTCCACTATGAATTTGCCGGGAAACCGGCACTCGTACTAGGTGTTCACGTTAAGCCGGATCTCACAAGAAAACCGGAGACTAAAGTCCTCACCTCAGTCGAATTCAGACCACTGCGCACGATAGACGACGAAATTGTGGTGTTGTGGTGGTATCTTAGGAGGCTTAATAGAGTAAAAAGAAAACATTGGGTACATCCTATTTTACGGGCAAGATTTTTAATGGGCCAACTGAGAAGTGACAAGTTCTTCAATTACTTTCGAATGACAGCATCCTCTTTTGATGATTTATTGGGAAGACTTTCGTCGTCATTCACATTACTCCGGTCCGAACGTTCAGCCGGCGGTCCGCAGTGACAAACGCTCCGGTGTGATGTGAATTGTATAGCCACTAGCCTTTCCGGGCAGTTTTACCGACCCGGCAAATTCGGCAAATTAGTGGGAACTAGGCCTTACTCCTCAACTTTTCCGTCAAAACAAATATTATTCAATAAAGCACGAGAAAACCGACATAAGTGCCTTTTTTCTTTTAATTATGTCTACCTGTAAGGTTCAAAGGTAACCCTAATTATTACTTTTAGCAATTTCGCACTTTGAACTCTGTACAAAGCCACAAGCACTTCAAGCACACAGCGCGTTCACGTCGGCTTCCTCCAAACGAGCCTCTACCGTGCCCTTATTGCGACAGAGTTTTTACTTGGTCAGGTGAGTACATTTCAATAACCGCTCCCTACCAGGGTTGGCATTTATGATAATTTAATATATCGCACTGATATTACAATAGTGTTACAACTTTTTATTTTCCCGATATTTCGGAACGGTTGCACGCTCCACGGACGGTTGCATGGTCACGGGTTGACTGAGTCAGTGAGTTGGCTCAGTCAACCCGTGACCATGGAGCGTGCAACCGTTCCTAAATACCTGAAATTAGTGATATTCTTTGCTAACAATTTGTATAAATAAAATTTGTATTTGACAGGAGATAGGAATCGTCATATACAAAATCAACATGAAATCCGCATGTACCCTTGCCCGAACTGCGGCATCAAGTTGAAGAAAACGTCTCTCCGTTCACATTTATTCCAACGCCATAATATTGGTAAGGCCTTAACAAAGGTACTAAAGAACAATGGCAAAAGTGAATGTAACGTTGTTTTACCACACCCCGGACACTCTTTACAATAGTCGAAAGTTATTTACCTACTACTACTACATACAGCAAGGCGCTATCAGCACACGCGCAAATGTGTGCGTGAAGTGGCAGGGTTACCTACCCATCCATTTCCCGTACTATTACGTTACGTAGTCAAAGCGGCAACATAGCGAAAATTCTAACGCGAATCTGTTATCTATAATTCTGTTAATAGAATCCTAATAATTACACATGTTTATTAGGTGTGTATATCGATATT
This sequence comes from Hyposmocoma kahamanoa, assembly GCF_003589595.1. Classification (NCBI taxonomy): domain Eukaryota; kingdom Metazoa; phylum Arthropoda; class Insecta; order Lepidoptera; family Cosmopterigidae; genus Hyposmocoma; species Hyposmocoma kahamanoa. The sequence goes on from NW_020653777.1 coordinate 1,187,848, forward strand.
ATATTGTATTTTTCATTAATTCACTAAGAGTCGTATTCTAGAACTCTACTTAATGCTCAAGTCAGGATAGGAGTATGGTTTAAAGCACTCGAAATCATAATCAAGGCCCTGCCATTAGGGTCGTATTTCCAGTACTTGAAATCATACTCAGATCCTGACTTGAGCATTGAGTAGAGTTCTGGAATACGACTCTAGGTGGAATAATATTGAAGATTAATTTTAAAAAATCATTAAAAACACTTAAAGTTTTATATTTTGGACAGTTACTTTTAATTAAGGTAACCAAGGTATTTGAAATTGCGTGTCCAAGTACATAATTATTTATTTAATAATTAGGTATATTCACTACGTAATATTTACTGAACTGAACAAGGGCGTTTCGGCACCAAATGCCCGTTTTGATGATGTTGCATCAAAACATGTAAAACGCTATCTAGTATCTTGTGACAAAAACATTTCGATCTCCCTTCTAGACGGCGTAAGTTTCATTTATTTATAAGGTGGCGCTCCGCACTTGAGGCATAGATTATAAATGTACGTTTGAATTTCAGACACGTTACCACCTGCAGTTTGTAAAAACTTATTTTTAATGTAAAAAATGTCTAAAACGAGCTACTTCATCCTCAACATGGAGCATCTAGGAGGTTAATGAAACCTGATGAATATATGATATTGTCGATTCATTTAAATCCAGCGAATTTAATGAATGATTAAAATTTACGTTTAAATTTTTTTCAAAGTATAAATTTTAAATAAGACTGATTCACAATTTTATTCTTTAAAAACCAATAATACAACTAACGCCCCATTAATATACCGGTTTTGGTGCAACACGGGGACATAACACAAGGAAAAAAAATATTTTCAAATGTTTCTAATTGTTATAATACGGACAACAGCACATCAGACTACACATGTTTGTTCGAAAATCGCCTCCAGTGCAACGGAACATGATACGTCAATTTGTAGCTTGATGTGCTGGCGTGTGTACCATAATAAAAATACCAGAATGTTTTAGCTAAATCGTAGGACAAATAAATAATAAATTATATAAGAGGCATATTATAAAGATATGAGACATTAAAACTTTATTTTCAATTTTCTCGAATCACACTTTTACGTGATACGCCCTTGTTACACACAATGCTTCAATTATGAAATTTATACAGGTACTGGATACAAATGCGCAGTTTGTGACGCTATGAGGGTCACGCGAGCTGCGCTAGCGCGACACATGGACTCCCACTTGGATATAAGAAGGTAATAAAACTGGCCGTCCATAAAATGACACTTAAGGTGGTTTTCCACCGGCGAGGCGAGGAGAGATGAGTCGAGATGAGGATTGAAATTTGTATGGCAAAATTTCAATTCTCTCCTCGCGCATGGAGATGCCGGATCCAGACCATTTCCACCGGAGGGTGGAAATGGTCTGGATTAACGAGGATGGGCGAGGCGAGAATATACTGTTTAACGGAAACACGATTTCTCACGCGAACTCGCGATGGCTATTATCATAATATCAATGCCGAGTTTGTGGGGTACATACGATTGGAGATTTAAAAAATTATGGTTTCATCGGATTCATTTTCTGTTAACAAATATATAATAATAATTTACTGGACGTGTTACTTCAGCCGCGTATTTACCGCTTAATGAACTGAACAGCACTGAATCATTATCCACAATCACAGCGCGAGCTCGCGATGATAGCATCGCAATTTTTGGTAATTGTTTGGTAATGGCAATTTTTGGTGGAATGAGGCAGTCAATCGGTCTGTCACTCGGTCAGTCAATCAGTCAGTCAATCGGTCAGTCAATCAGTCAGTCAATCGATCAGTCAATCGATTAGTC
>NW_020653777.1:1249698-1350150 GCF_003589595.1 Hyposmocoma kahamanoa
ATTTAATTCTTCGATTAAGGTACAATAGCACTATCCTATTCCACTTTAAACTAGATTTCACAAAATAATTGAAAGTCAAAATAAAAACGACACTTTTCCCTCCAAAATGCCCAGAGCGAATCCGATTTCGATGATCAGAAATAAAAAAACGTCTAATTTGAAACTCACCGTGTATTCCACTTCAAATACCTTAATAGGTGTTACGTATTTTGTTTTGAGGTGTGGAGCCAAAATTTCAGGCGACTGCGGAGCGTTAAGATGTCTCATATAGCGCTTCTTCTTTGAGTTCAACAGGTAGACTGGAAAACTATAATTCACACAAAAAATGGTGTTATTATTCTGAGTCCATTATTGTTGGAGATACTAAAGCAGTTAGGTTTCGCTAGCTTGGACACTTGGAAAGTGTTGCTCGGGATAATAAAAAAAAAATTAGAAAACCAACCTGTTTCTCCGTAAAGGGCTGTTTTCGTATTGTGACAGCTGTCTGAACTCCTGCAAGATGAGAGGCGCCGTATTTGAGTGCATAATCTTGGTGTTCGCGTTTGAATGGAGTCGATTACGGTTGGTGATTAAGTGGCGGGATGACGTTAGACCTGGAAATTATACCTGGGTTGTAGGTTTGTGGCCATAGACGAACAACTCAAGAGGATTGCTAATTGCAACACAAGACAGCGTCAGAGAAAAAAAAAAACGAAAACGGACACCTTCCGCCCCTCCCTTGCTTTAGATACCGCACCACGCCCCGTACATTGACGGTCACACTGACTGAACGGCAACAAGGCTGTCGGCGAGCCGTTTTCTCGCTAAGACGGCTTTGATATTTGAATATAGTTTCATTACGAAACATGTACGTTAATATATAACATCAATGTACGTTACTATTTATAATGGTCGTGAATTGTGCTGTGTACGGCTGTTTATCATTATCTGAACGGGATAAAAGAGGAGTTTCTTTTGTTTTCCGAAAGATGAAACGAAGCAAGTAAAAACACTTACGTCTGAGACTCATTCAATTCTTGTTTTCTTAATTTATTTAGCGCAGGGTAATATATAATACAGATTTATTATATCAATATAATGAGACGCCATAACTTCGTGAGCTAGTAGACAATGGTTCTCTAATTTTAAGTATTGCCGATAAATATTACGTAGTGAATGTACCTAATTATGAACTAGGTAATGATAAACTTGGACACGCAATTTCAAATACCTTAATTAAATTATTTTACTTGTCCAACACTTTAAGTGCTTTTAATATATTTTTTAATAAATCTTCAATATTATTCTAGACAGGCAATTAATGAAAAACATAATGTTATATCGATATAAATACCTAATGAATATGTGTAATTATTAGGATTATTAGGAAATGAAACTATTTTTCTGGATTTAAATCACGTATATTTGTTTTTTCAAACAAACCGACGTTTCGGACCCTTTACAGGTCCCATGGTCACGGTTGACTGAGGTGGTACAGTCTCCAACCAGTTATTTCTAATGTTGATGCAAACCACCCTATTTTTTCACTATAGTTACAATAACTATTAATTAAATACCTTATTTTTAATTTTACAAATAGAATACTGCGCTCAAATCGACCAGTTTAACTTGAGCTTTGCTATAATGGACGAAAACTGCAAAATTACATATTTAATATTTATTTACCGATGAAATGTGATTCCGTTTGTTATGTAATTAGATGTTTTGCTGTTTTTCCCACGACAACGAATGGAACAGCCCACATTTTTAGAGATATTATTTTTATTACAATAAATACAAAATATTTTTGGAATATACGGAGACGTACACAGATCAGTTGTTGGCGCTGTACTATTTCAGTTTTCTAATTTGTGATTTCAGCGCAAACGAGAGTTGATATTTAAAAGTTAAATAAAGCCCATTTGCCTGATAAGTTGCCGGGGATGGATGGCCCTTATTTCGTTTAAAAAATGACATCATGCCTTAGGTGAACCGCCTCAAGTGCACGTACAGCATCCTCCTATTTTCGAGGTAGACACCGGAGCTGTAGGCACGCTCACTTCCCGTCGCGTTCCGCACGACTAACGGTTGCCACCGCTGAGCAGCCGACTCTAAACCGACTATCAAATCTCCTCATTGGTGGCGAAGCTGTAAGACATGCTCACTTCCCGACGCCAAATGAAAGGCGTCTCTCCAGTTCCCAAATTCCTACGCGGCCGGAGGGACCGGAAGATGTCTAGCTCATCCTCTACTAGCTTTACGGGCTAGTGCCAGAGATGCCAAGTAGCAGTGTCCTGCGACAAAGTCCGGACATAGTTACCGACTTAAAGGGCAACACACGTGCCCTGTCAGGCCCTCAACTATACCGCTATTAAGACGCGCTAGGTGCGCGCGAGACAAACGCCCCGGACACACACCACCCCGGGGCAGAGGAACGTGTCCGTTTCCTGCAACTAACCACAAACCCAGGCGAGTCCATACCTAAGTCCGGGTCCGCCAGAGACACCCGTGAAGGCGTATAACTGGCGGAGGGCTTGGCCCGGACAGTCTCTCTGGAGAGGTAGTCTCTTCGGAAAACCCTATCTCTTGGGTCGGTAGATAGGGGCAGTTATGGTCAGGCGTACGACTGCTCGTCCATCACTTAGTATTATAAAAAACAGACTGCGCCCGTGAATGTGCGCTGCGCACACTGTACCGTTTATGATTAATGCAATAAAGAATTGAAGTCATAGGAAATTGAAAAACTTACCAGCAAAAGCAAATATCAACAAGATGCGTGACCCCATCATTTTTTCCTATTTTGATAGGAATAAAATTGTTATACACTGTTTCCGTCTAAAATTTCGTGACGTAGGAGAACAAAATTTTATTCCACGAATTGAATGTCTTTTTAGTTTTAAGTTTTTTACTTCATAAATATAATAACGATACCTCAAGTGAATATTACGTCAACTTAATTTTTAACCGACTTCAAAAAAAGGAGGAGGTTGTTAATTCGCCTGTATTTTTTTTGTATAATGTTACGCGATAACACAATTTTGAAATACCACTACACGTGTTGAGTATTCAATGCTGTGCTGGAGTTTGTTGACAAGTGGACTCTAAGCCTTATGAATACCTCCAATAAATACACACTACGCCAAGTTTATTTTTTGGCCATTTTCTGTTATCTTTATAAACAGCCATATTTATTTACCAATATTGTGTTCCCCGAATTTTGAGAAAAAAAAATAAAGAAACATAATATAATTGTAACTTTTTTTATAAAAAGAAACCGACCTTGAAAGCTCTTCTAATTAAATCTATTTGCCAAGTTTTATTTAGTTTTAGGTTCATCCCCTAATCTACCACCCTTAGGCTCAATTTACATTGCGGCGGAACGGGATGAAATGGAAGCGTCAATTTCATCATCTCGAGCGCCACTGCAGCATGGCAGCTGCGAAAGTCTCGCGAATGCGCGAGTATTCTCGAGCATGCACGAGAATTCCGCGGAAGACGCGCGACGTGATTTTTGGCTCGTTATGTTATGTACAAATATGTAAGTTCATTATGCTATGTACAATATCGTTACAAAAATTCGCTTCCGTTCCGTTCTGCCGCAATATAAATTGAGCATTAGAGGTAAAAAATTGTTTTTTTTTTCAAATTTTAATAGGACTATTATACTAAGGTAAACTTTTCCAAAAAAAGAAACATCGAAATCGATTCACAAATGTCAAAGTAATTGCGTAATATACACGCAACATACACACAAAATACAGCAATGGAACAAAACCACTTCCTTTTTTGAAGTCGGTTAACTAAAGATTAAATCTTTGCTCACGTTCACAAGTTCAGTGTCATCTGCGTGTATAAATACCATAGATATTATATCTATGATAAATACCGACTCATCCGAAGAACAAAGTCCGATGTGATTATTAGCAAAAAGATAATAAGTAAGAAATGAAACTATTTTTCCGGATTTAAATCCGGAAAAATAGTTTCATTTCCTATGTGTAACAATCGCGAAAACCTAAGAACTCGATAATAAGTAAGTTATGAGAATAATTTTGTTATTCAAACTAAGGCCTATGTAAAGGTGTTTTGGGAATTTATATATCTTATTTCGTTTCGGAAATATAAAATCGAACAACAGTCGACCTGACATTCACAGCGAAGAAGAACGAATGAAATGTACTATAATAGTAGTCTTGCACATAGATCTTTGTTCTACGGATGAATACGATACGTCTTGTGCATACGCATAAAGCATTGATGTTGTTAAAACACGGTTCAACACCATCAATGCTTTCATAAGGAATATTTTTTCTACCTCACTAGCTCGGAAAGGCTTTATTTCTCATTAGCGGTTTAAGCGGTTCGAAGCGGTTTTTGCACGATAGCGTGGAAAGGGTTTTTGAAATTCGAACTTGACAATTGACTGTGTTGTAGTGCACTAAACTTTTCCTTTCGATGAAAAAAAAAGATAACGACGCGATTTGTCGTACATTACTTATTTATGTAATATAAATCCGTTGGTATATTTCATTCTTATTATTGAAGACATTAAATTGAACATGTTAACTAATTATGTTTATTAAATTATTTTAATTCCTCGAAGAACTAAATCAATTTCAATGATCACACAAAATAGAAGTTCAAGGAAGAATGATGCGGAATTCAGAACGCATCCGAAGGTAAACTTTTTCTTTTAATAAAAAAAAAAAAGTTTTATAGTTGAACTGTTTTTCTTTCGTCTACCATTTTCCTCGCTATAGTGAGGTGAAAAGTTGTGTGTTTCGCTCGGCAGCAAAGCTGTTTTGCATCTCGTGCCTTGAAACCCTCGCTACGCTCCGGAATCTACTTTTGAACAATCATTTTAATCTTAGCTTCCTGCGCTTACTCAGGTTTCAATACAAGCACTCGCGTCAAACAACTTTGCAGCCTTGATAACAAATAACTATTTAAGTTTTTTTTCAACGTTATTAATTTCCGCGTTACCTAATTACCTTTTACGTAAAATACGAAAAAAACAACTACCACTTTTATTAATTAGTTTTATAAAAACTGCATCTTTTATATTTATGACTGAAATTTTAGTAACAATACAGACACCTATGATATCTAAAATCACCTGTACGAGTCAATTTTTTATTAATAAAATGCTTTACGGCTTTACGCCTTATTGATTTTTTAATTAAAAAATAATTGAATAATAGTATTTTATGCTTAGAATAATAACGCATAGAATGATAGTTTCATATCAAACGAACTTCACAAGTGAGGCAAAAATCAAATTCATGTAGGCTAGTTTTAGTAGTAGATTCATTTTCGGTTTTTAGTGAATATTTATATAAAAATACAAGTTGAAACGCGTTACTTCCTTGTGGAATGTGATGTTAGTATCTATTTTATATTTGTCTGGCGTATTTTTACACTCATTTACCGCACATTTCGTCAGTTTTAGCTAAAATTCTTGATCTGTTCGCGGTGCAAGTTGACCTTGAGCACTGAAGGCCCGCCCGCTCGTGTAGGCCCTTTTGGCGCGCTTCAATTTGCCTCACTTAGCGTGTGCGGACTAGGTTTCTATGCGTTATTATTCTAAGATTTTATGCAATTGTTGCATAATCAGGGTTCCTGAAGTCGAGTACCGTGTTTAGACCACGAGGCTTTGTCGAGTGGCCTAAACAGATAATAGATACGATATTTTAAGACCTAATTATGTAATGATTGCGTACAATACTTTTTCTATGAGTAAATTTAAATAATGAAACACAACCAATATTTAAAGATGATGATTAAACAATCCACGACAAGAAACTCAAATGAAAAATATTAGAAAAGCATAAAAATAATTGAATATCAAGTCAACAAAAATATAAAATACAAGAATAGCGACATCTCTAGCCGGGGCTGATAGCTGTAAAGGTATCTAACTGGGTGACGAAGTATCATAGATTTCTCATAGATGGCGCTACGGCTAAAAAGTCGTTGAAAAACCAAATGCAAAGATACGACGCAAGCACATAGAGAAGTTCGTGAGGTCCGCTGGGTCGTTCCGTTGTTGCTTAGTTGGTATAGCGTCTGGCACGGTATGCTAGAAGACGTCGGTTCGAATCCAACCGCATCGAAGGATTTTTTTCCGAGTTCTTTGTATTAATAATTATATCAAAGTAGTGGAGTAATCTCAAATATAAATAATTGAATATCAATTCAATAAAAATTTAAAATTGTTGCCATTTCTTAAAATTAAAACTTTTTTTTAAATCCACCTCAAAGGTTCGTGGAATTACATCTTTTTGCCAAGTTTTATTCAAATCGGTTGCCGGAAAGTGCGCGATACCGGATCCATGCATGCATGCATTTTTATTAGCCGTAGCGCCATCTATGAGTTTGCCACCCTTAGAGGTGGAATATTTTCTTCAAATTTAAATGGGACCAATACTGAGGTACCTTCGTTCCAATAAAAAAAGAATCATCAAAAGCCGGAGCATACGTGTAGCATACAGAAAAAAATACAGTTTAATATCAGTAGAGCTCCTTGTGAGAGTTCGTCCAGGGTAGTACTGCCTTACCTATTTCTGCCGCCAAGCAGTAATGTCAGCTTTACTGTGTTCCGGTTTTGAAGGATAAGGGTGCTGGTGAAATCACAGGCACAACTAACGCCTCAGGTTGACGGGCGCAGTGGCAGTGCCCCTCAGATCTTTGCGATTTACAGCACACTGCAACTGTTATGGACATGCGTGTATCTCACTATCCGGCGCACGACTTGTTCATCACTTGACATAAAAAAGCAGTCTTATTGAGAACCTCCCCCTTTTTTGAAGTCGGTTAAAAACAACAGCAGCCATCTTGTTTTAATGGCATAAATTCACCCAATTAGATTTTGTTTAAATATGGTGGAAGCAAAATAAAACCATTATCACTGTTTATAAAAAAACCTGCCTTTATTTCCATTTGCTATTTCTACAATCATGCTACTATATAAAAAGTCCATTGCAACTCGGCTGTACTTGGCAACCTGTCAAAGTTAAAAACATGCCGTAATATAATACACATGTCGTAGCATGTATGTATCTGACATGTTAAAAATACGGGCGTGTTCACATTAGAAGCTTATTGAAGCACTGCAGTGGCGCCAATTCTAAATTTTCATGCAATATTTAGAAGCGCAACTTCAGCTTTTGCAGACTAGATATGGTATGAAAACATCGAGTATATAACCAGAAATAGAGACGAAATAACAGCATTCCACCCTTGGCACCTCATCAGGCAAATGGGCCTTATATCACTTTTAAATATTACCTCTCGTTTGCGCTGAAATCACAAATTAGAAAACTGAAATAGTGCAGCGCCAACAACTGACCTGTATGTACGTCCCCGTATATTCTAAAAATACTCTGTATTTATTGTAATAAAGATCATATCTCTAACTATGGGAGGTTGTTCTATTCGGTGGTGTAGACAAAACAGCAAAACATCTAATTAAAAAACAAACGGAATCACATTTCATCGGTAAGTATGTAATTTTGCAATTTACGTCCATTATAGCAAAGCTCAAGTTAAACTGGTCAACCTAAGTGAAACAATTGACGACACCCGTCAGTTAAATGACATTTCGTCTCTATTTCGTTTGGTAAATAAAAAAAAATACGCTCTTATGAAATGAGATTTAAAAACTTCAAAATGACCTCACTTGAAAAGCGCAGAGATCTACTGGATCTAGCCTTCATTCACAAGTTATTTACTAACAGCATTGACTGCCCACAACTGACATCAATGTTCAAACTAAGATTTCCCCATCGACACCCCCGTAAAAAGATAGTTGCTCTTCTGTCACCACCACACAGGGGAACTAAGACTATAATGAGTATAGTGCATTGAGTAGATATTTTCTCAGACTCAATAACCGGTCTGCGCAAGGCAATCCTTAGCAAGTAAACTAGAGCAGTATTCTTAGCATTAATTGCAAAAATTTATATTACACTAACCCTTTACATTTACGATATAAATTTTTTATTCTGATTGTCATATTTTATCTTAATTAAGACTGTTCTGCTCAATTAATGCAAGCTGTGTTTCGTCTTTAAATAGTTGTAAATACCATTGTAAAACGAACATGTATCGATGTAACAATTGTTGATGAACCTCAATAAATAAGAAATGAAACTATTTTTCCGGATTTAAATCGCGTATTTACAGGTCCCATGGTCACGGTTAAGTCAACCGTATACGCGATTTATAAAAAAGAGATATTATAAAAAATGATATTCTTTAAAAATGAGACTATTTTTCCGGATTTAAATCGCGTATATTTGTTTTTTCAAACAACCAACGTTAATCTGTCTGCCAATCGTGACCATAGGTCCTGTATAAAGGGCCCGAAACGTCGTTTTATTTGAAAAAAAAAAAACAGATATACGCGATTTAAATCCGGAAAAATAGTTTCATTTCCTATGCGTAACAATCGCGAAAGCCTAAGAACTCAATAAATAAATAAAAAATAATTCTTGTTATATGCTCGATGTATGAAAATTAGTAATGGCGCCGCTGCCGCGCCAAACTCTTCTACAAGCGTCTAAATTGAAGGCGCACAAGACATCGAATATATCTGACAATGAATTTGTCGATATTATATCATTATGAATTGTGCAAGCATCAACAAGATACGGTATTGTTATATGAAGTCCAAGAGTCGGAATTAATAGTATCAGGGCGTATCTCTATTATGTTGTAAGGTTTTGTTTATCCCGTCTATCCTATTCCCATATGACGAATATCTGTCGTGAGTGTGTCGTGGACGTTTATTTTATCGTTGAACGACAGTCGTGTCTAGTTATTCCCACTAGATCGTGACGACAATTTATCGGTTCACGGCAGCCGCCTTGTCGTTTGCACGACAGAATCGTTTGAAGCTGCGAATATCTGTCGTCACATTTTCATCGTGACGTTTTATTTATCGTCTGACGACTGTCTTTCTAGCTCATCCTATTGTCACGACATTCTGTTGTCGTAACGACAAAAAAAACGTGAACGACATTCAATCGTGTTGTAAATATGTGAACAACTTCGTTTAAATATACAAGTCACGACACTTTAATAAATCGTCACGACATAATGGGAATGCGCCCTTACGGAAGTTGGCCAATGCATTGTAGTTTAATATCGTTTAAATAAAGTTTCATAGTGACGTTTCATATTTGAATTTTCAGATGAGCGTGAAAAATAGAATGCCAAATAATTACACATTGAAACAGATTAACAATGCAATAGTCAACTTCCGTAAAACTCGAATTGCTCTGGAATTCGTGACTTCACAGAACAGTACGGTACTAAATCAACAATCAATAATCAGTGCAAACTTTGCAGTATATAACAATACACCCATATCCGGTCCCCGAAAAGTAAACTATTCGAAAAACAATTTATCTACATTAAAATTATGAATAATAAATACTAAAATAATGTACATAATGAGTAATTTGCACGATCGTTTTCATAAATAATTCTTGTTTCTTGCAACTCTCACACAGCTGGGCAAAGACCTCTTTCTCGGACTCCCAATTCCTACCCTTTGAAGCCACATGTACTCATACGTCAAGTGTTTTATCACATTAACAAATTATGTAAAGGGTTTTCATAGCGGCCCTAAATAGATAAGGAAGATTTTTGGATTCCTTTTTAAAGGCCATGCTGCCCAAAACCGCGATCAATGGGGAATAAGTTGGAAGGCTTCTGTCCAGCAACTGTACAGAACAGGCGCATAAATAAAACCTTTTGAAGTTGTCTGTGACGAGAGGACTTCCGAAGCACCGTTAGGCGATTAACACACTGCACCGCGTCTCGCGACGGAGCGCGGAGCTGCGTTTTTTAACGATGCACTGAAGTACCTCAGTTTGTATGGAAATCACGCGCCGTCAAACACGCTGACAAACTGACTGCGGTTCGCAGGGTATGGCACACTGCGCTCCGCACTACCGCGCAGATTTTTGCTCAATTTGTGTCTATTCCAGTAATTGTCGTTCGGATGTTCCCTAACAAACAATCAAAGGCTTCAGTTGACATTCGTGTGTAGTTGAAAAATTAATCTTCATATTTTCTTAAATCTTTGCAATGAAATTGATTGTTATCTTCGGTGTCTTTTTATTTGAGTAAACAAAAACAATCGACAGTATAACTGCAGCGTTCTGAATGAGTTCTGTATTATTAACCATTCTTGTCAAAGAAGGATCTCAGCTACATGTGTAATCACTACGGCGATCAACTACGAAGCGAGAAGTTTGAGTGGCACGGGGCCGCTAGACCGCTGCCCCCGCCCCCCGCGCATATTAAACCGCGCGTTAACGCAGATCTGCGTCTCCACCACCGCGCGCGATTCCGCGTCTCGCGCACCGTCGCGGGGCGCGGTGCAGTGTGTTAATCGCCTTACATAAGTGAGAGTTGTCCTCCATCCAACCATTTATTTAACTTTCGACATCTCGAATTGCAATCATTTAGTGATGTCCTAATGCGTTTCCGATTCGAGATTTTTTATTAAAATCGTGAATATGAGCAAGTTAAAAAAAGAAGATATTGTCTGATTGGGATCGTGATGTTGTATTTCACAATTTGTGTACTCAAGAATTAATACACTACAAATTTTCTAGGATGAACCCTGTGACAATTCATAAAATTCTTCGGAATATAACTTAATGACGTCCACTAATTTACGTATTTTATAAACTATTTATATAAGTCTCGCTTTTAAGCGAATAGATTTTGATTAAGTAAATACATAAACACTTCATACAACGTTTTCAAGAGGCAGGAGGGGTCCATTATTTTGTTTTTCGCGATCAATATAATCGCGTAGACGCACTACAAATTATCGCACTGGACTGTTGAGGACAAACTTCTTGAGTCTTTTTAGCAGGGCTGAACAACAACCAAATGAAAAAAACAAAAAAAAAAAAAAAAAAACAAAAGCCAAATAAAAAAAAACTAAAAGTCAAGAAATAAAAACAATAACAAAAAACTTAACAGAAAGCACAGCAGGAAACAATAAAAAATACGTGGCACAGACCAAGGTGACAGCACTCGTAATAAATTAAATTAACACATATGTATAAGCGTCAAGATCAAAGTCAAAAATATTCTTGAACAATTTCATAGATTTTAGGACGCTATAATTGGTTGTATATAAGCAATTATTATTATTATTCACCCATCGCTGGCGATGGCTATTGAATCATAAACAAAAACTGCATTTACATTTAATTTATTTCTTCTCCGGTACCTACTCAACAACAAAAAAAAACAAAATCCTTAAAAACCTCATCCCTATGACAAACGTCAAATCAGGGATCATCCCAGAATATTTGTACTATAATTAATTTTGATGAGGATTCAGTGATAATTCTCGTTCATATGGAGAAGAATCCGACGATACATTACAATAACCAATAACAATTTTTATTATAATTATTTATAATTTATTTCATTTCAGTATAATTTATTAGGCACGTACCAAAATTTATCAAGTTGAATAATTTTCGTTACATAATCTGTTGGCTCGATAAATATCGGAGCTAAAGAGCACGTCGCTTCACTAAAATGAAAAAAAAAATAAAAGACTCCAGGAAATATTGCTGTTTTGTCTATGGTTGTAAATTACGGAACTTCGGAGGCACAATTGCATAATTGTCAAAAGTGACATAAATGGTTGGACGGAGTATACAAGTACGTAAAAATAAACGATGTTTATTTTGCATTTAGCTATTTATATACGCCTCTTTGTTGGGCAAGTGTTACTCATTTCGAAGAACACGATTGAGACAATAAATTAAAAGGAAAACATCGTGCCAACTACTCGCGTTTGACGCCAAAAAAATACCATCTCGAAAAAAGCTCGCATATGAAATAAAAATAAAAAATACATACAAAAATTTCCTAAAACTTAAAAATTTGTGCATTGTCATTAAATAAAAACATTATAAACCGTCTTTAATTAATAAAATATTTTTTTGAGCGAAATTCGTAATATTGAAGTAAAATAAAGAAGTATATACGGTTGACTGCAGACTGGTTAATTATTTAAACGATTAAAGCGTGCGAATTGTTGAAACCTTGTTGAAATTCTTGAAGCCTTGGAACCTTGTATCATACAATATAACTTGTTATGTATATAACCCATGTATACTTATGTAATAATAATAATTATTATTGTATCAGTTTCATTGGTTTGTATCGTACAGAACTATTTTTTAATTATTTGTTCTTCTCAGTAGTTTATTAGAAATGCATCACCAATTCTCAGTTTTTTGTAGTAATTAGTGGTTAACTGTGTTGGTGATACAATCATTACATATTTACTGTAAAAAAATACTTATTAAGTTTTAATTGTCTACTTTTTGTTGACCTAAATAAATAAATAAATAAATAAAACCTACAAGACAGCAGTAGAGATTGTAGTAACTATAGTTTTTTTAATAAAAAATAAAAGCGAACTTCAAAAGTTTGTTAGTTTTATATTGAAAACGGGTAACGGAAAGTGTGTGTAATTCAATAAACCGGAATCATACCCTAATTTGCTACCCTCAAGGTGGAATATTTTCTTTAAATTTAAATGGGCCCACTACTGAGGTACCACCTTTCCAACAAAAAAATAATCATCGAATCAGTTCACAAATGTCAGAATAACACGTTACGTTGTGTATGTTCCAAAGGCGAGCTTATCCCATAAAGGAATTTCTTCCAACTAACTTTTAACTGTTTGCTTCATAGTCTGCACGATTGCCATAAAAGTCTACACAATTGCCATAAAAAATATATGGCAAAATAATAATGTAATGTATCATACAACCACACCACCTGGTCTCAAATTAGAGAATTCCGTGTACAGTAAGTATCGAACAACGTAATTAACTGCGACGCAGTAGCCAGAACAACCAGACTAGCAAAATTTTGAACACTACATTTCCCATATTGGTCCTATCGGAAATCGAACTCTGGACCTCATCATCCAAAAGTCACTCACTATTGCACCGTAACTATGACTTTTTCTATGACCAGCTTTTCTACCAACGACATTTCCCATCATGAGCTTGTATACAGATGCTCTGAGACCATGTAATGGGTGTAGGTGTCTGGCACATCCTTAGATATGCTACGCTGTTTGCCAACCTTCACAATATAGTAAGATTGACTATAATGTGCTATATAAATCACTTTTTATTTCCATTCTAACTTTACAACAAAATTTATCACCTATATCGATATCATTTATTGACTGCAGTAATGCACGGCCCTGCGTTTACTGTTGAGTGGGAGAGAGAGCGTAATATCGCTGTCCCGTTCCGATGATTTATGACCGAGTCTGCAGTGAGTAAATAATCTTCCTATAGTTGAAGACGCACATAAAGGTAGGATACTTTTTTCACAATTGTAACCAACATTTCAAATTTCGCTTAAAAAACATTAACAAATCATTAAACATTATAAACAGGGTTTAGAGCAAGTCAACTTCGACACTTGAAGATTTAATTATTAATACAAAGATAAAACACAAAGAAAATTCTCTTCAATCCTACAGACCTTAAACCTGCGACCACGTTGTACCGTAACATCGCTCTGCTAACAGAGCTACAGGTAGACGAGTTTCTTCAATGTGACTGTACGGGTGAGGCCAGAGGTAATTTTGTGAATTGTGAGGCTTGCGTTCGGCTGAGGCACCAGACAAACGAATTTCATTCAGTTGCTTTTAAGCGTTTATACAAGGTGTTTAAAGTGTTGTTTTGTCTAAATGATTTAAGTGTAAAATGAAGGAAGAAACGTGTCGTAAAGTGACCACATCCCTCACCCCCTTCCTCCACTCACACCAGCACGTCACACGGTGCGCCCGAAAATCAGTCGTTAGAACGCGCGTGAGTCGGCTGACAACTCATTTTGCGTCGTCGTGTGGCGTAAACTGGACTTCTATATCAAACCGAATGCAGCGTAAATTACGCAACTCACAATTGCTTTCATCTGGCGTCTCCCTTATACATTTTTATACAGTTTTTTCGGCTTTCAACGCAAAAAATACATAAATATCGCTGTGAGAGGACATCGTGAAGTTCAGTAAAAAATCTATAATACTTAATATTTTAATTCAACACCATATCGCTTGTGATAAAAACGGCCCTAAGTCCGAAGTGTGAACCTTGATTTGCTCTCGACTGTACAAATACAATAACTGTAGTAATAAATGTATAATTATATAATAATATCCATTATTTTATTGTGTAATTAAAAATATAATATTAAAAATAAGTTTTTTTTATTAAATATTTTTAATTAAACATATTTTAAGGAATGA
Organism: Hyposmocoma kahamanoa; assembly: GCF_003589595.1. Taxonomy (NCBI): domain Eukaryota; kingdom Metazoa; phylum Arthropoda; class Insecta; order Lepidoptera; family Cosmopterigidae; genus Hyposmocoma; species Hyposmocoma kahamanoa. The sequence continues at coordinate 1,263,995 of NW_020653777.1, forward strand.
TTAACTATAAAAAGTAATTGTAACAATTTGGACATTCTTTGCACGATTGACGTGATTTTTTTACAGGGTTATTTTTAGAATACTAATAACCTCCTAGAACTATATTACTAAAATCATAAACGAATTTTGGTCCATGACTTCATCATATTTACTTTCGTGCAAAAATAAAGATATTTAAATAGACGGCTCTAACGATGATAACTATGTTTCGGTAGCAAAAGAAAACACGTGTGAGGCGTTGTTAATAGAGGTGGGCAAGAGCCCACAGAGTGAACAACATTGAACACCACGGTACCGATAGTGTGAAAATGTTTTATAAATATAAAGCAATTTTATTAAAGAAATAATACATAAAAAAGACCAGTTTCTGAAAAAAAATTCACGACAATCGTACATTACAAATTATTATGCATCAAAATAACAGCAAAGCATCAGGTGTCATTCTGTCAAAACTGTCAGAACGACATGGTCCTTTATAATACGATTTGAATATTAAAGTCTGACAAGTTTACATTGAACCTTGAAATGGTGGCACCAGTATTCACTTTGAGGTCAATGTTAATTCGTATGTATAATAAGGAACTGCTTTTTTTAAATTTCACAATAAGGCGAAGGCTCAAATGTAACTTGTCGAGCCGTTAAAATATTTAAAAAAAATTATTTTATCTAAAATGCATAGCAAGCTATTTTACTGTTTGTTACAATAGTTGACATTAAAGGTATGGCTAAGCGTGAGTCGGCAATTCGAATTAACCAATAGATTTTTAGATAATTCTAGTCAAACGCCCAAAATCAGCCAATAAGAGCCAAAATTGTGAACCGACTAAGTCTGTGTTAGCTTGTTACTAGTCTAGATTTGGTCAGTAAAATCCGTCGACGGGGTAAATTATTACTATGGAAATTTTTACTACGGTAATTTTAGTATAGAAATTTTTACTATGGAAATTTTTACTGTGGAAATATTTTTCCAAAGTTAACCACTAATGGCCTAACTTGATTCTGGCTATGGGCGTAGTTATACGAGCTGCATTTCAATTGCAAAATGACAGTAGGAATGCAGTTGATACGAATATTACTTGCTTGTGAAGTCCGCTTGCAGTTGCCGTGCTATTATATAGTGAATGCACAACTATCGACTGTTAAGCTGACTTGCAAGCAGCGAGCAGTCGGCGTGCAGTAAATGGCATACATGATCGCAACAGCATGCGGACTGCATAACTAGTTCGAAGTCGTGATGCAGTTCGTAAAACTACATCGAAAAAATTGCCGGCTTTGCAATTACAATGTTCTTGTGTTTATTTATTGGACACCAATTTATTTATTTAGGCCACTAATTAGTGTTTGTTGGCCTAAATTGGAACTGGCTAAGAGCGTGCCGGTTCTTCTAACATCACAATTTCTTAATAAATATATTCTAATGAACCATTTGTCATCCTTAGTCAACTAAGCCCATGATTGATCGTTATTGGCCTAATTTGGAATCTGGCTAAGAGCGTGTCGACTCATCTATCGGTCGAGTTCTCGGCGTTAGCGTTAGCTGCTGTGTTCTTAGTACACTGTTTTTCATGTTGCTTTTCCATGCTACTTCTTTTGTTTTTGTCGTCGACCTGTATTAGGCAGCCGACCGCGCCGAAATAACTGTTGGAAAAATAAAACACGTAATTGTTAAAAAAAACCAAACAATTAAGTTGCATTAAAATGTAAACTTTATATCTTTTGTGGTGAGAGCGCCAACTCAACATCTATCGACCTTCATTAAGGATGAGCTTTGGCCGAAGGGTGTCAAGTAGCGACGTTGCCGAGGCCGGCTATCGGACACCCACGTTGCGTCACACGTCGCAGACAATACGTATAAATAATAATTCGTGATTAGTGTTTTATTGAATTATTATGTATGTTAGTATATAAGGTATGTATTTATGGGTCTTTGTAATCTGATTACAAACAAATAAATAAATTATATATATATTGAAGAGCATAAAAAAAAAGCCGTGGTAGTTAAAAGAAAAAGGAAGAAACGTTTATTCAGCTTATGAAGACTTGTACAGAACAAAACAAATTAATGATTACAACGAATCATGGTTGAACGGATCCAACTCAGCATGTCACAGCAAGCCTGCTTTAATGCTTTAGAACTAAGTCCAAACTCATGGTACCGCGATTTCGTTTAACCAAGGTAAACAACTCTTTTATGGGGAACTGTATACGTTTTTACAATAAGATTCCGGAGCATATATTAAGTTTATCATTTCCTAAGTTTAAAAACTACATTAAAAATATTTTGATTGAAAAACCATATTACAAAATTGAAGACTACGTGTTAGATAAAGATGTATGGAAAGACGACACGGCTCCAGAATCCACACAAATTTGATTCAAAGTGTATTCCATAGCATTAAAGTTTATTTGAAAAGAGCAATCCCTAGAGTTTCTTGCTCGTTCTTCTCAGGTCAGTGTAGTGAACGAGCAGTAGCTTAAATGTGACGTTTTCAAGTGTAAATTTATTTTACCTATGGAATAAATAATCTTTGACTTTGAAAATGTTGGTTTCCAGTTGAAACCGCTTTATAAAATGGGATGGTTTAATGGTTGACCTTATCGCCTCTCAAGCAGAGGTTGTGGGATCGAATCCGGCCTCGCACTTCCGAGTTTCTCGAAATTGCGTAATTTAATTTAAAATTTAGCATGAGCTTTTAGATGAAAATTGTGATGTAACCTGCACGTCGTAGAAGGTTCATAACTCTCGGAAAAGTGTGAAGTCCCCAACGAGCATTGAGCGTGGCGGACTATGGCCTAACCCTCGCCCGAGAGGAGACCCGTGGTCAGCAGTGGGACGTACAAATGGGTTGATGATTTTGAATGTCGTTTTGTGAGGAATACAATTTGTTGCAAGTAGGCACTATTGGTGTTATTAGATTTTTTTAAATTGTCTTAGTGGTCGAACGGTTATCACCCTGGACTGCCACGCAGAGGTTCCAAGTTCGATTCCCGAGCAGGGAGAACATACATTTATTTCTCTCGCGAGTTGATGATGGATGATGACCTATACTGGGCTCTTGGAGTAGTGAATTTACTTACATTTTTATTAAGACGTATTAACAAATCGCATCTGTCACGGAAGAATGGCACAACTGGGATTACGTCTAACATGTTTATTGCTCCATTAGATACAGAAAAATATAACCCACGTCTATCTAATCTCCAATTGGAGAGGATGTGGGTTAAATTTTTCTGTATCTAATGGAGCAATAAACATGTTTGACGTAATTTCATATATGCTATTCTTCCATGAGAGGTAGGAATGTACTTAAGCGTCTTTAGTTCTGTTCAGTACTTACCCTTCATGTTCAAGGAAGAGCGCTTTGAGCGCCCCTCTCGACCAATACGACAGTGCGTATGACAGGAGCTTCATCGAGAGCGGGTTCACACGGAGAAAGTTTCCACAGAACACGATCTGTAACAAAAAATAATTCAATTTCATACACATGACGGCGGCGCCATTGTACGGTTCCTCTTATGGTGCCTAAAACTAACCAACATTTGCAGGAGTAAACGGCTTGTTATGCAAACGGGATAAATAATAATAAATAACGCACACACTCAACATAGCCCCGCACTAGGGAAACCCTGTGTCGCGGGTGCCATGGACACACACATAGACAACCACAAATTACACCCAAACTCACGAGAGAAATAAATGTAGGCCATACAAACATTTCTCCCGGCCCGGGAATCGAACCTGGGACCTCTGCGTGGCAGTCCGGCATGGTAACCGTTCGGCCACGGAGGCAGTTAAATAAAAGTAGCGCGCAGCGGGGCACTCTTTCCTCTGGCGTGACATGAGTATGCACCCGTGCAGTCATTAGTGTTTGCGAAGCCATCGCGTCTCCAGTCGTTAGCACTAACGACGCAGGTGTTCTTTTACAACGTTGTTTACAAGATAGTCGGCTGACGGCACGTGTCGCCTTATAAATAGGGCTGCTGATTGCTAGGAGGGACATTCGAGAACGAGTCGCCGGGCACAAGACAACTTCACAATACTGGCGCTTACCCTATACCTGGTTGTGTTGATTATTGTACCTCTCTACAATAAACGAAGTATACATACTTTCCGTGCTGCGTTTTGTTTTCGATCTATTCTAAAATGTAATGACCACCATGGATAGTATTTCTAAAGAACCACCTGGGCGTTCAGACCACCCTGATCGGAACCATTCCTTCCTCTCGCTTTCCAGCACACACAATATTTTAGACTATGTTTGTAAACACACATTAAATTGGTGGTTTTGTACACGCACCTCAAGTTGTCAAAAGTCACTTTATGTGACGGTGGCTTAGAAGATGGAAAATAGTCTAAGGACGGTGGCCCGTTGCACACTTTTTGGTTTATATATATAACGCAACAGACTCATAGCCCCGCACTAGAGAAACCCTGTGTCACCGGTGCCATGAACACACATAGACAACCACAAATTACACCCAAACTCACGAGAGAAATAAATGTCGGCCATACACATATTTCTCCCGGCCCGGGAATCGAACGGGACCTCTGCATGGCAGCCCGGCATGGAAATTTGTACTATATATGTATTTAATATGTCATCATCATCATCAGCCTATTGCAGTCCACTGCTGGACATAGGCCTCCCCTAATGCACGCCATTTCGCCCTGTTCTCGGCTTGACGCATCCATTTCCTGCCAGCAATCTTCCGCAGATCGTCACTCCATCTGGCTGGAGGGCGTCCCACACTACGTTTGCCAAGTCGTGGTCTCCACTCAAGAACTCGTTTACCCCAGCGGTTGTCGGTTCTTCGGCAGATATGTCCAGCCCACTGCCACTTCAGCTTGCTTATCCGAAGAGCTATGTCGATCACTTTGGTTCTCTGTCTGATAACCTCATTACGGAGTTTATCTTTCAGAGAAACTCCGAGCATAGCTCGTTCCATAGCTCGCTGAGCGACTTTTAACTGGTGGACTAGCCGTATCGTGAGTGTCCACGACTCAGCTCCGTACGTTAGAACTGGTAGGACGCACTGGTTGAAAACCTTTGTTTTCAAGCTCTGCGGGATGGGCGACGAAAAGACTCGACGTAGCTTCCCAAACGCTGCCCAGCCAAGCTGAATCCTCCTCCTGGCCTCCTTCTCGAAGTTATTTCTACCTAACTGCAGAATCTGCCCGAGGTAAGTGTATTCGGAAACAACTTCAAGAAGGTGGCCATCGACGCAGATGGGTCTCGGATCAATGTGGTCATTGATCATGACTTTGGTTTTATCAAAGTTCATGCCGAGACCAATCCGCCGCGAGGCGGATGCTAGGCTGTTCAGCATCTGATCCAGTTCCTCCAGCGATTCTGCCATTAGGACTATGTCATCTGCAAATCGCAAGTGTGAGATGTACTCGCCGTTTATGTTAATGCCCATCCTTTTCCAGTCCAGCGTCTTAAACATATCCTCCAATGCAGCGGTGAACAGTTTCGGGGATATGACATCCCCCTGTCTCACCCCTCTGCGTAATTGGATAGGTTCAGACTGCTGGTCCTGTACTTGGACACTCATGGTAGCAGCATCGTAAAGACATCTCAACACTTGTATATAACGATAGTCCACTTGGCACCGCTGTAAGGATTCCAGGACAGCCCAGGTTTCGACAGAGTCAAAGGCCTTCTCATAGTCCACGAAAGCTAAACACAGGGGCCGATTATACTCTTCGGACTTCTGTATAATCTGCCTCACTGTGTGTATGTGGTCTATGGTGCCATATCCTCCCCGAAACCCGGCCTGTTCCGGTGGCTGAAACTCGTCGAGTCTTCTTGCGAGGCGATTCGTGATGACTCTAGAAAACAGCTTGTAGACGTGACTCAGGAGTGAGATGGGTCGGTAGTTTTTCAGTAGAGTTTTATCTCCCTTTTTAAAGAAGAGAACTACAATACTCCTGTTCCACGCCCGTGGAGTTCTCCCGCAGTGAATGACCAAGTTAAAGAGCTTCTGAAGTTCCTGGATAATAGGAACTCCTCCAGACTTCAAAAGCTCCGAAGTAACTCCGTCTTCACCGGAGGCTTTTCCATTTTTAAGCTGTTTTAGAGCCAACACGATCTCGTCTTGACTGATTTCTGGCAGGTCGTCGGTATAGTGGCGCGTCAAGGTGGCTCTCAAATCGTGATTGTCACGCTGGACCCGAGGAGCATTTACAGCGTACAAACGGCCATAGAAGTCCTCTATCTCGGCGAGTATCTGCGGCTTTGACGTAACGGTTAGGCCATCGTGCGTTGTAAGCTTCGTCAGGTGGCTCCTTCCAAGCTGCTGAGTGAATACTTTGGACCCTCGGTTTCGCTCTATCGCCTCCTCAATGAGGCGTGTATTGGAACTCCGAAGGTCACGCCGTACCATCTTCGCAATCTGCTTGTTTAGGTATGACCTCTCTGACGAAGTGGCCTGGATGTCATCGCGTCTTTTCGTCATAAGTCGCAGAGTCTCATCCGAGAGTTTAGACTTCTTTCCCGTACGCTGCAATTGACAGAATTTGATGCCCTCGCTTCTCAGCGTCCCAACCACGCTTTGTAGGGCCTCGTCAACGTCCTCGGTGGGTTTCAGCTCGACGAATCTCGCTTCGAGAAGTTCATGGAACTTCTCGGAGCCCGCCATGATCTGGAGCGGATTAGGACGGAGCGTGGACTTCATCAAGCGGCTTCTTTCAAGTTTGACATCGATATTCAGAGAGCCTCGTACAAGTCGGTGATCAGATCCGGTGCTAAACCTGTTGATCACTGAGACATCTCTGAATATGTGTCTCTTGTCCGTCAGGATGAAATCGATCTCATTTTTAGTCACAGCGTCGGGGCTTCGCCAAGTCCACTTCCTTTGAGGCTTCTTCTTGAAGAACGAATTCATCAAGAAGAGCCCCTCGTGCTCGAGGAAGTTGACTAGCGTTTGCCCCCTGTGATTCCTTACTCCATAACCATGCGGGCCGACTCGAGACTCGTCAAGATTTGGGAATCCCACTTTAGCGTTAAAGTCCCCCATAACAACGTTGAAGTGAGCCTTGGTGGTGTTGTGTAAGGCTTTCGATATGTCCTCGTACATATCTTCTACATCGTCATCCGAATGTGTCGAGGTCGGTGCGTAGGCCTGAATGATCTTCAGGCTATACCTTTTTGATAGCCGAAGGATCAGGTACGCTACCCTGTTCGACACACTGGAGATCTCTTCAACGTTGTTAGAGAGGACTCTGTTGACGAGGAATCCTATACCACCTTGGGATGTTTGATCACCCTCGCGGAAGTACAGTAGATGGCCCGAGTCTAGGGTTATGGTGTCCTCTCCCTCTCTTCGGACTTCACACAGCCCCAGAACATGCCATCTAATGTTCTCCAGTTCCACTTCCAACTGTGCAAGGTGTTCGTCAAGCCTAAGAGTTCGTCCGTTAAACGTAGCCAGGGTCAGTTGTTTTTGGTAGCCTGCGGTAGCCCGGGGATTCTTAGCACCCCCTACCCCGCCGGTACCATGGCCGCTACCGTGACCAGGAATAGCGGGGCGACCGGGAACTGGGGGCCTTCGATTGGTTGTGCCGTCCATGGAGGGGGTTATTGCCCATAATCTCCACGCTGGGCATGCGGGTTGGAGATCGCAGGGCGCTGCCTTTGTACTACCGACGCTGCTGCCCATCGGTAGCCAGCAGATTTGACAACGCCAATGTGGGGAAGGGCTATACCGCCTACTACCGGTCGCCAGAGCCTCGTCGGTTACTGCAGGATGTACCGCGTGCAGGTGAGGTTGACAATAAGAGCTGTGATGGTGTGTGCCCCCTTACATCCCAATTTAATATGTAGGAGGATTAAATATGTACAGAGATGGGCTGTAGGTTAAAACCCAATCAACCCGCTCGGGTTTTTACCCAAAGCTTTAAAATCGCGGACGGAAACGGTGAATACGTAATTTGGTATATTTCCACACTTATTAATTTCGATGTAAAAAATATTTTTAGACGACGACCATATTGCAGTGGTATAAGGTTTACTTTCATTTCTTGTAACAAAAGAAAATATTACAATAAACAGAAAAATGAAATAAGATGACGATGATATGAAACACCACCACAGATAACATTACAAGTGCGACGAGCATTTTTGCACTCCAAAGTAGCAAAATAAAGCGTTTTTCTACCGTATTCGAGGCTTTGCGCGAGATTATTGACACGACCATAACGTACAAAGGGAAAATGGCGGACTTAGCTTAAGCATGTGGAACTTCGCGTACTGTTGGCACACGTACTACACAAACTAAGCACTTCTATTGTTAAAATTGTTCTGTGGTATCGACCTTATACAAGCTGCTTGGCATTTTCAACTAGTACAATATAAAACCACTAGAAGGCGTTGTAATTAAATACACTTCTCGAGAATCGCATAGACCGATGGCGCCGCGTAGACGACACTCGTACACGTAATAATATTATAGATACCAGGATAAAGTTCTTTTAACTTTAAATGTCTGTCTGTTTTAAAGTATTCCAAGTAAAGCTTCTTGTGAAAAACTTCGTCCATGGAAGTACTGCCGCCTTCTCCTATTTCTGCCGCCAAGCAATAATGTCAGCATTTATAGGTTGGAAAGGTAAGGTTGGTGAAATTACAGGCACATGGGACTTGTCAACTTACACACATCAAAAAAAGTTTGCGATCACTTCGAAAAACTGAAATCTTTTTTGTTACTGTAGTTATGTTATGATTTTTTCTTCTTTTTAGATTCTTTATTTAAAAATAAATTAGAACATAAAACAATGACCCCGTTCAATTGTTTTTTCATATAAAAAGGCTTTCAGTCCTAGCTTACGCTCATTCAGAAATCTGATTTAGTCAATTATAAGCGATTCAAGATATTTTTCGCGGAAAGTTGTGATTGAAAAAATGCCAAGAGGATTATCAGAGGTTTTACGAGCTAGAATAGTAACTTTGAGGGAAGAAGGATACACCACGAGAATAATAGCACGCAGACTTGCTATATCCCAATCCTGTGTCGTGGCTACGTTGCAGAGGTATCACGGAATGGGGAATTTAGCTGACCGACCCCGCAGCGGTCGCCCAACTGTTTTGACAGCTGCCCAAAAGCGCTATATTAGATTGCTGGCAGCCCGTGATCCAACAATCAACGCCACTAAAATAAAAGCAGAAGTCAGGGCCGCCTCTGGGCTTGAAGTTAGCACGCAGACCGTTTGCAATAGCTTGCACCAGGCTGGATTACGAGCACGGAGGTCTTGGCGAGCTCCGCTCAATTCCCGGCAACGTCAACAACGAAGATTGCAGTGGGCTAGACTTCGGCAAAATGAAGAAGGTGAGGACGAAAACATTTGGCAAAACTGTCTCTTCGTTGACGAATCCCGAATCAGCACTCATCCAGATAACCGACGTGTCCGTGTCTGGAGAAGACCAGGCGACCGTGAAAGACAAAGAACTGCCACTGGAACAGTTCAGCAAGGCGGAAAATCGGTGTCCTTTTGGGGTGGCATTATGATTGGAGCTAGAACGCCTTTGATCCAGTATCGGGGCTTCATGACAGCAGACATGTACAAAGCAGTTGCTATTGATGATATCGTCAGACCATTCCGAGTAAACCATGGGCACCAATTTGTACTGGTCGATGATAATGCGCCCGCACATCGAGCTCAACGAGTCAATGCAGCTCTTCAAGAATACGATATCACACGATTAGACTGGCCTGCCGGCTCGCCCGACTTAAACCCAATAGAGCACGCGTGGGATGCTCTTAAACGAGCAGTATGGAACCGTGAGCCACGTCCCCAGACAGTTCCAGAGCTCAGGGAAGCCGCTATTGAAGAATGGGATAGGTTACCCCAGGAAATGCTGGATAACTTGATCCTCAGCATGCCCAGGAGGATCTTCGCATGTATTCGAGCCAGGGGAGGAGTTATTTTATATTGAATTCACACCTTTTAATAATAAATTGTTGTTTAAGTTTAATTAAACAGTCTTTTTCTTTCTATGAAATTTCTATCACTATTACATTATGATTAATGGCTCAATTTTTTTAAATAAATAATAAAAAATAGTTTTATATTTTAATTTCAAACAAGGTATTCCTATTTAAAGAAAGCATACAACATAGATTTTTTCTTGATAAAGTTAAATTTAAAGAATTATAGGAGCTTATGCTATTGATCGCAAACTTTTTTTGATGTGTGTATATCTCAGGGGACGCGCGCAGTGGCAGTGCTCCTCAGATCTTTGCACTGCAGCTGTTAGAGACAGCGTGTCGCTTACCTTCAGGCACACGACTTGTTCGTCCCGTCACATCAGTTAGAACGATAATCGAACCTTACGGTTATTGAGAAAAGTTTGATTTTTACCAAATGTTCAGTTATTGTTCTAATTGCAACCGAAAAACTAAATATTTACCTTGTCAATGTTCTCCGTAGAAGCGCACAGACGTGCAATAGCACCTATGTTGTTGGTAATAGTGACGAGGGTTGCCCGCGCTAGGTCCTCGCGAGAAACCTTCGCGCGCCTTTCCGCTGAACACATTTGGCCAAAACTGTAGAGAAACAAAATTTATTTATTCATTTGGAACACCAACAGATTACACAGAAAAAGTAAGATTTAAAGACTAGTAAGCCAATTAAAGGTGTCTCCATCACTCAATATATATCCAGATATAAAAATAATAAAAACAAAAACAATTTTGAATATTAATAATCCAATTATTCATTAAAGTACTAAGATTTAAGGTAAATATAATCCATTATAAATATATAAATACAATATATAATATATAAATATGACAGTGCAATTCAATTGTATTAATTAAATATTTTGTGAAAGAATAATGAAAATAAATTATTAAGGTATATAAACACGCATTTTACATTTAAATTTATAGAAAGAATCATTAAAAATGTCAAGATTTATAATGTTAAATAGGGAATCTGGGAATGAAAATGGAGGAGGACCGTTTCAAAAAGATGGAACGGAAAATTAAGTACACCTGCCATAACCCTCAAATTGTGGCACCGCCCCGACTGCCCGTAATCATTTAACTGCGTCCAGCGACTAAAAAAAAAGTACTAACTAAAATATATATGTATGTATATAAAATCGATAATTTACTTTAAATTTTAGTACATTAATGAATAATTGGATTATTAATACTCAAAATTGTTTTTATTTCTATTTTATTATTTCTGTATTATTATTTACGCTGTCTTATACCGCGATTAGCAGTACTGCCGTCAGCTAACTAAAACGCGGTTAAGTTACAAAATATTTTTTTGAGATATCATAAAAAACCATAACCCAGTTTTAGAATATTGATATTGTTTAACGATATTTCCGCTATGCTTCGTTAGCGCCCAGTTACACGAGAAGAAAGTTTTCGCGCGGCTGCCACGCGGCGACCGCCCAGTTACCAAGCCTTCATGTACATTAATAGCGAATCTGAATTCTATTTATGCAACAACATTTAAATTCCTCTCAATAAAATTAACGCGCGGTAAATAGCCCGTATTTTGCCATGACGCCATGATGGTCGCTACGCGGGGGCAGCGCAGACTCCGCTCTTGACGTGAGTGCGAAAAAATTCGTGTGGAATAAATGCGCGCTGAGGGTTCCGATAAGTGGAACACTTACTTTACTAATTTTAACTGTGTTTAAGAGATAACTTTCTGGTCTATTTATTGTTTTTCAAATCGGATATTTGACCATTCGTCACTTTGGTCCATGATAAAATGATAGATAAAAAATAGACGAGGCAACAATCGATCAACTTTAAAAATTTTTTTTTGTTCTTAAGTGCCGCAAATGTTATAATATATATATATATATATATTGCAGTGTATATTTTGTGCGTGGTAAAATGTTGTTATTGCTTATTGTGATGTTTTGTTTTGTATTATATTATTTTGATGTATTTCGACTCATCCGCAGAACAAAGACCTATGTGCAAGACTGCTTATTCTCGGGACACTGTACATTTCTATCGTTGTTCTTCGCTGTGAATATCAGGTCGACCGTTATTCGATTTTATATTTCCGAAACGAAATACGAAATAAAAATACTGAATACACCTATAGATAGGCCTTAGTTTGAATAACAACGTTATGTATTTATCGTCTCTTCGCTGTATAATCACATCGGACCCTGTTCTTCGGATGAGTCGATTTATATGTTCATGTTTTCAAAATGTTTATTGCAGTGGCGTTTATTCTGTTTTATGGTGGCCACAGAATATCAGCGCCGGTCTGTTTTCCTAGCAGCCTGCTGCCAGCAGCATGCTGAGTGGTGACCTTTTTGGTTCTCTGTATATTTAATTTAAGATTTAATGTAGTTCATTTTCTTTTTTGTAACGAGATCAAATAAATATCTTTTCATTCTTTCTTGCCACGCAGATTTTATCCTAAAAATTCCACTAATTACGACTTCAAAGTTTTTGTTCAGAGTGACAATAATGTAATTTAAGTGAAAGAGAAAACAAAATTATTGCCTCTTAATTAGAGACTCTTATATACCCAAACAAGGAAACTAAGTTATTTAAGAGAAAGTGAAAGTTTTATGTATACTAGAACTACAATGGAAAATATGTATTTATTGAGGATCCCGATAACTAAACGAAGACATGTCTCAAAAGACTTGTATCTAAGCCAGAACTTAATAAAAAAGATCATGAGAGGTACATAAAATGTGCCACGCTTGGTTTTCATACAGATCGCGGTACTTGTAGTGTCTATGTACATATATGTCTGTGACCTTAAGGGACTAACAAAAGACAAGCATACCTGCTAGCAACCAAGTCCCCCGGCAATCCGAACCTGGCATAGTCTCCTCCATAAATGTCCCGGACTAATTTGTCTACCGACGTATTGTCCCCTGCTTGTGCGAGTGATATAGCTTCTTCGAAGCTGCTGCAGCCGGTTAGGAGGCTGCAGAGTCCCAGGAATGTGCCGCCGCCAAGACTGGAGAGAAAATCATTAAGTTTTTTTAATTTTGTTGAGGGACTAACAGTTATCTAAACCTATAGTCCAATAAATATACTTTAAACAAATCAAAAAGAAAACACGGCAACATCGAGTATATAACCAGAAATAGAGACGAATGTCATTTAATTTGTGTTAAAAACTATTCTGCCAAACCATTACGGTGACAACTGCGTTCCGATTGGCCAGCCCGAATTCGCAACAATTGTCGGGTGTCGTCAATTGTTTTACTTCAAATCGACCAGTTTAACTTGAGTTGCTATAATGGATGAAAGTTGAAAAATTACATATTTAATATTTAATTACCGATGAAATGTAGTTCCGTTTGTTTTGTAACTAGATGTTTTGCTGTTTTTGCCATACCACCGAATAGAACAGCGCCCCATGGTTAGAGATATTATCTTTATTACAATAAATCAGAATATTTTTGGAGACGTACACACAGGTCAGTTGTCGGCGCTGTACTAATTCAGTATTTTTTTAAATGTCAATTCGTTACCTGGTGCCACTAACGCGGTGAAAATCGTTAGGTCCGTTCACAACCAAGACGGAAACTCCACTGCCGATGTTGACCAACAGAAACGGATACGGGCTGGAGAAGTCGTATGGCTTTCGCACATACGCGCTCAACGCTGTTTGAGAATAAGGCGGCTGGAAGAGAAAACGCTATTGTCAGGGATCTAACAATATAGGTTACCTATCACAAGCTAGAAACATAATTTACAGAATTTTGTTTCTCCGAAAATCTTTAGACTTTTTTTTATTCAATAGGTTTTATTTCATTTGTCCGAAAACACGTAACGGTTTTTTCATTACACCATTTAATGTTTTACTATTTTGACATATAGACAAGTTATTCGTTTCCAGATTTTTATTTCTCCAACCGTATGACCAATGCATTTAACGGAAATTTTAATTTTGTATAATACACTTTTGTTATATTATTTCAATCAATACAACTCGTCAAATTACAGCACCTCCAGTGTTTAGAAAATATGGTAAACGAGGTGTAAGTTAATTTGATCGAGTTGTAGTCGCTCGCTTTGCTCGTTCGGATCTATTTCATACACTAACCTAACCTAAATCCACAGGAGAGGGTCGTACCGTCTAGGTAATGCAAACAAATTCGGCTCTGGCACTCGCCGGCCGCTGCCGCGGCACACTCGTTTCGCTCGCTCGGCTCGGGGCGCCTTTTCATATACTAACCTAACCTACACCTACAAAAAGAGGACGTATCATCTAGGTAATGCAAACAAATTTTGCTCTGACATTCGCCGGCCGCTGAATACGAAGAATACGTATGTGTATAACGATTCTAATAATAGGTTTTCGGACAAACGATACTTCTGCTGTAAAACATTTCTGTGTTGCAAATTTATACCAAAACTGTCATCGCACTAATGAAAAAAAGTCGAACCGTTTTCGGAGTAAAGAAATTCGGAAAAAAGAAATTCGAGTTTGTGATAAGTTGTCAACAAAATGAGCTGACCGTATTTACACTTATGTATACACATCAAAAGTGTTTAGGGTAGATAGTTTTTTTTTTATAGTTGTTCCGTTAGTGGTATTAAAATAAATGGAAAATTTAACCAGGCTGTTTAATCTGTTGGTTTTTGTAAAGAGCTCTCAAAATCTAGAAATTCTGAATTAAAAACAATTCTTTGAATTGCAATTTCCAGAAAAGCGATAAGGACATTTAATTTTTTTTTTTTTATATAATATCAAGTGACAGGACGAACAAATCGTGCGCCTGATGGTAAGCTACACGCCTGGCAGTGGCAGTGCCACACAGAGCTTTAAATCGCAAAGATCTGAGGGGGCACTGCGCCCGTCACCCTGAGACATAAGTTGACAAGTCCCATGTGTCTGTAATTTCACCAGCACCCTTACCCTTCAAAACCGGAGACACAGTAATGCTGACATTACTGCTTGGCGGCAAAAATAGATAAAGTGGCAGTACTTCTCTGGACGAACTCTTTCACAAGGAGCTCTACTACTACCATATTTTATATAACGTAAAACGGAAAAACGGAACGGATTTTTATGTAACTTTTTAGCTAATTGGCTAGTGGCCAATGCTATGAAAAATATATTGACTATATATAAGATAGGTGTCAATGTCATTATTGTTACAATCTAATTAACGGCATGTATTTAAATAATTCTTTTAAATTTGCAAACGCTGCAAAAAAATCTAAACGGTCATCTTTTTTAATGATTTGTGCCTTTTCTCTGAGACATAAAATAAATTAAATCAATCGATTTTTTAGTTTGTTCTAAGTTACGCAAATAATGTTTGATTTCTATAAATTAACTTTGATAGTTTTATGTTGAGCCTCAAAAGTTCCTCAATTTGTCTTTAATGAGCATTAAAAATAAAAATTTAGTTACTTGTTTTTAAAACTAGGTAAATGTTAATTATATTTGTATACTATTATATTAATTATAATATAAATTGACCTGAAAACATGTTGCGGAAAAGCAAAGAAATTGTCTGCTGGCTATACAAGCGATGAATTACACCTACCGAGTCGCTGGCGTTTTGGTGCACCGGTGTCTCTTCAGGTGGGGCCCAATAATAGCACTCATGGGCGTTCATAGCGTCACAAAAAAGCACGCCAGCTATTAACGCATCCAGTTCGTCTAGTTTTGATAGTCGCATGTTCACTTCCTGAAAGTTTTATAATTCAAAGGATTATACTGACAATCTGAGCAGCAGAGTGTCTTTGACAGAGAAGTTCCGAGGTAATTAACATTCTTACACTAACATCACAGTACATATATGAAAATGTAATTTATGTTGAGAAGAATGACATTTCTTTTTTATGAAGTGATCTAAAAATAAATAAATAAAAAATAAATAACGCACACACTCAACATAGCCCCGCACTAGGGAAACCCTGTGTCGCGGGTGCCATGGACACACACATAGACAACCATAAATTACACCCAAACTCACGAGAGAAATAATTGTAGGCCATACAACTATTTCTCCCGGCCCGGGAATCGAACCTGGAACCTCTGCGTGGCAGTCCGGCATGGTAACCGTTCGGCCACGGAGGCAGTTAGTAGATCTTCCAGTATAGAACCAGAAACAGAGACGAAATAAAGTCCATCCATCGCTGGCAACTCATCAGGCAAACGGGCCTTATATCACTTTTAAGTATCAACTCTCGTTTGCGTTGAAATCACAAAAATTGGAAAGCTGAAATAGTACAGCGCCAACAACTGACCTGTGTGTACGTCTCTGTATATTCTAAAAATATTCTGTATTTATTGTGATAAAGACAATATCTCCAAAAATGATTCTGATGATGAAAATGTTCCATTCGGTGGTGTAGGAAAAGCAGCAAAACATCTAATTACAAAACAAACGGAATCACATTTCGACCCCTCCTACGTAAAGTATCGTATGTCGAAATTGCCAAGTTTACAGGGAAGTGTTTTAAAGTTTTGAATCCACTGAAAGGAACATAACAGGTGACTTCAGCATTTTTCAGTTTTATTCGGCAAACGGTTACTCACACAGAGTATTGTAAAATCCTACAAATCGGTTAGATGATCTATTAGATTAGCTTTCTTACTTTCTCACATCTTAATTTTTATCTCGTTTAGTCAGGAATTTATACTCCATTTATTTTTTTCACTTTTGACAATTCTAATCAATCAGTAATAATAATAATAACAACGCACACACTCAACATAGCCCCGCACTACGGAAACCCGGCGTCGCGGGTACTATGGACACACTCATAGACAGCAACAAATTACACCCAAACTCACGAGAGAAATAAATGTAGGCCATACAAATATTTATCCCGACCCGGGAATCGAACCTGGGACCTCTGCGTGGCAGTCCGGCATGGTAACCGTTCCGCAACGGAAGCAGTATCGACACGCAACTGAGATGATTTACGTTACCTTAATAAAATCCTCCTCAAACTTAAAAGCTCCGCCACCAGTAGCATAGATAGTGTTCACGAGATCCGCCATGCCCTTCGACCGCGCCAGTTGGAGAAACGATCCCACTTCTGAAGTTGGAAATCGGATGAAATGCAGAGTGCCGCGGCGTCCTCGGATCGTCACATTTTCCATCTGTAAAGGAATCAATTGAAGCATTAAGCTTGACTTTGCCCTTTATAATGGACAAATAACTCAAAAGGACGGCTAGTCGTGATACAAGACAGCGCAATCGGGCATTTAGTTCCATATTGGTACACCAGATGTCGCGACGAGTATCAAATAGTTATTTTTGTAAGTAATTTCTTTCACATTGACAAGCTACAATTTATCAAAGCTTCTCTAATTTCTAGTGACAACAAACAAATTCCTAGATCGATGATTTACTTTCTCAAACTCGTATTTTACAAAGAGGGATTAGGAGATGACAAAACTTTCGGGCTCTTACACATAAACACGATACGACGTCGCGTCGTGCTACGACGCGGCATCGTTTCACGATGCAACGTCGTGACGTGGAAATCTACGACGAGCAATGTAAAAATTCACGACACAACATCGGAACGTGTCACGACGCACGGCACGGCGTCGTAATCATTATTCAATATTCAAAGATGACAGGCGACGTTGAGGTTGATTATTTAATAACCCTAGTCGAGGACGTCGTATCGTGTTTATGTGTAAGAGCCCTTCTATTTATTTTCAATTTCTTATAAAGGGAGTTAATTTGGACGCATTACTTTAAGAATAGGTAAAAACCAGTACGTGAGTATGAAGGCAATGTGATGTGAAATCGCCTGCAAAATTTGAATATAAAATAAATTTTTGGCATTTCAGTGACTTTGTGCTTTATGATACGAGTTTGAGGAAGTAAAACTAGATGGCGTTAATTGCACCGATTTTTATGGATACTTCTGGCTATTCTTCTCTGCCTCCGTGGCCGAACGGTTACCATGCCGGACTGCCTCGCAGAGGTCCCAGGTTCGATTCCCGGGCCGGGAGAAATATTTGTATGGCCTACATTTATTTCTCTCGTGAGTTTGGGTGTAATTTGTGGTTGTCTATGTGTGTGTCCATAGCACCCGCGACACGGGATTTCCCTAGTGCGGGGCTATGTTGAGTGTGTGCGTTATTATTTATTATTATTATTATATTATTCTTTTATTTTGTTTAGGATTAGCGCCATCTACCTATATTAGCAAGCGTTAATTTATAAATTTGTTTCAACATACAATGCCATCTATTTACACACATATTTCTCAAAGTTCAGAAAATAATTTCAGCTTCTTAGTTAATATTTAAGGAAAAATTGTTGACTACTTATATTTCGTATTAAAGAGAAATTAATTACTATTCACGGTCATTTACATAATATACTACTTCCAGGTTTATTGTCAGCGACATTTAGATGTAAGACGGGATTTTAACCTTTTTCAGAGTTACGATCTGTAGTATGTATTATTATTATTTATTTAATATATATAAAAACATTACAGTTTCCCTTAGATAAATACATAGTCCCACAAAACTGAGTATTCAGTTTGACTGTGGGATCAAACTAATCTCGCTTTTATATACATAATTAGTATTTTAACAATAATCTACTCTAAGTTTGACAACAAATGCTGAAACAAAAGATGTTTAAATTTACTTTTCTTAGGTTCAAGGTTAATAACCTCAGGCAAACTGTTAAGTAAGCATGGAATACGTTTCTTTAGAGTTCTATCTCCATAGTGATTATTAACTTGGTAGTACACATTTACCAGAGGTCATTGGCCTTGTGTTACAGTTATTGATAACGGGATATAAAAAAGAGCTACGCTCATCTACTCCAAAGTAGTTAACAGCTAGCAGATATTTGTGTTTTAAGCTAACAGGTAGGATTTTACAAATTATAAATAATTTATTGTGTTATTGTTAGTACTGTCTATTGTATGGAGATTAGCTATCCTCTAGCGTCATAGGTCCATGTATTAATCTACCGAGATTCGTCACTGACATGGAATTATTCCGATTAGATAATTACAGATAATTAGATAATAGTGATAATTATCACTTCAAATCCTGAGAAAAGGTGAGGCATTAATTACAATCTTTTATTGTTGAAATCACATAAGAAGAAAAACAATGGAAATGCCTTGCCACATTATCATAATAAACACTAAGAAATCCTGATAGTGTTTGGTCGTTGTTTTTAAATTCTGGACTGTGAATATAATTTAAACTTTACCCTGTTGGCATATCGTTGCAAGTTCAATACCTATTGCAAGCATATTATTGCAAATTACGACGTCCCGATTTTATTTTGAATTTTTAATCAATGTGCTGCCATCTAGAGGTAAATAGCTGAATGACGACGAACGATTAACGTCTACGTTAGCTTGGAATATTCAAGATTTTTTTCCTAAAAAAGAAGCGACCGTATTGCAGCGGTATTAGGTATACTTTCGTTTCTTGTAACAAAAACTTTATTACAATAAACGGAAAATTAAAATTAAATGAAATATGTGTTAATTAATGATTATATGAAACACCATCACTGTTAATATTTATAGGTGCATCTGTAATTTTTGCACTTTAAAATAGCTAAATAAGGCGTTTCCCACAATTTTCGAGGTTCCGCGAGACAATAGACACAATCATAACGTACAAGCGAAAATAAATAAATAAATATTAGACAAAATCACACACGTTGCTCTGATCGCAAAGTAAGTAGTTAAAGCACTTGCGTTATGGAAATCGGAAACAACGACGGTACCACAAACACCCAGACCCGAGACAACATAGAAAAGTTAGTTTTTTTCTACACTGACCTGGCCGGGTTTCAAACCCGGGACCTCAGCAATGGCGACACCATGAAAACCGGTGTGCAAGCGACTCGACCACAAAGGCCTTAAAAAAATGGCGGCCTGAGACTTAATGAGCCCAAATTTGGGAAACTCCGCATATTGTTGGCACACGTGTCACGTCGACTAAGCACTTCTATTGTATTTATTGTTCCGTGATATTCGTTTAGCAACAGAGGTCTATGTCCAACAGTGTCTGACGATCTCTTTTCAAAGTATCTAGCATATACATAGTATCTGTACTGTTACTGTTTGCCACGTCAAGTACCAGGATAGTATGAAATCAAAAGAACTCACCTGTAAGTGGACATCCCGCCTCCCAGTCTTCCCATACGCCGAGTTCCTGGTCAGATACCGCCTGATATTCTTCAGAACTTCGGTCTCTTTGTCAAGTTCTCTACGGTTGTTTTCTCGCGGCTCGAAGTACACGAGTTTTGTTAGTGTACCCCCTATGTCCATGCCAAACCAAGGCATTGCTAAAATATTTAAAAAAAAATTTAATTATTATATAATCATCATTGAGCTATACAGTGTGATTTTTTTACTAGGACGGTAAGGGAGCTTAATCATCATTTTATTGCATCGGAAGTTTGTTAAATTTAATAAAGTGTAATAAAATGTTTCCCCTCAAAACCGAAACGCAGTAATGCTCACATAATTGCTTGGCGACAGAAATATGTAACGTGGTAGTAGTTGCCTGGATTTTATATGTTATTACACCCATTATATTGCCGTTAATACGCCAAGGAAACATAATTAGCTATGCTCGTGTGTTGTGCGAAGTTATGTACGAGAAGAAATGGTATTGAGTCGTGTGTGGTTGATTAGAGATATGGAATCAACTCAACAAGGTGGCGGGTACAGTGGCAGTGCCCCTCGATCTTTGTGATTTAAGGCTTTGAGTGGCACTGCAACTGTAATGGACAGGCGAGTCGCTTACCACCAGGCGCACGCTTTTACGTCCAGTCACTTGGTACCGTAAAAAAAAGAAAGACCACGGAATAGAGCACAAAATGCAAGGATTTTTAAAGTGAGAATAGGGTGATGGCACCATTGATCGACGTTTTAAGGAAAGTGTCTTTAAATTTGAAATAACTTTTTTGTTTTCAAGAGTCGATACTACCCCAGCTCGAATTCAAGTTTTTCGCATACTAAGTCGGTTATATTGAGCGGGTCATTTGAAAAATGCATATCGTATGCTTATACGTGTTCTATTTAGTTAAGTTGATAAAAAAAAATTTGTTTATAAAGTACGTGTTGAATACAGCGGTTTTCTTGTAAAATTTCGAGGTAAGTTTGTTTTTTTTTTCTATCGTGAAAATTTTTGGGAATCGTGTTTTCACACCGTATACTAATCAGTGTAAGTATATCCTCAATTTTACTATATGTTTTTTCCAAAGTGATTGTTTCAACACTTTCACTTTTATACGGAATCAACCAAAGCTATTTGAGGTTCTATAGACTCTTAAACATATCGACTCATCCGTAGAACAAAGATCTATGTGTAAGCCTACTTGTTCTTAGGACATAGTACATTTTATATAGATTTTAAGACTTTCGTGGTTATTCTCTAAATGATTATCACTAGTATCGGGTTTCTTACCACGGTATGACTTCTTTTTATTTTCCCGATATTTCGGAAAGGTTGCACGCGCCATGGTCACGGGCTGACTGGACGGCGGCAGATGACAGTTTTATGAGCAGACATATCTGTCTACCCTCTTGCGCTGTCGACGACTACCTTCATCGCGATTTGTTGTGGCGTTACCATTGTCACTCACTTTTTTCACACAAACCACACTCACTGTATCCACACGCGAAACTGAACTCGAGGTGTTTTTGTTTTTATTACTGCACGCACTAAGGACCGGATTCCATGCACTGGACAGTTTAAAACCATCATCACGGTTAAATGTTTTGTACTTCGTGATCTCGATGGCTTCTCGTACCAACCGTGGTATATACGAGAATATGTCTCTGAATAGTCTGTGGATGTCAGATCGACCGTTATTCGATTTTATATTTCCGAAATGAAATAAGATATATAAATTCTCAAAGCACCTTTACATTTATTTATATATTTATTTAGTTCGAATAACGAAATTATTCTCGTGATGTACTTATACTCTTTTCGCTATATAATCACATCGGACTCTGTTCTTCGGATAAGTCGATATATGAATACTGATTAGTTTACATGACAGATATTATCCTCAAGAAAGATTATGCTGTATTATGCGTCATAAAAAAGCTATTATAATTATTACTAAAAAAACCTAAACTAGAATTTCTTTAAATCTCCAATAAAGAACATCAAAAATCGACACTCACCAATAATGAACACCCAGTAATTGAACTTACCCTACAAAAAACTTCTTATTTTTTTATAATATCAAGTGATGGGACGAACAAGTCGTGCGCCTGATCGTAAGAGACACGCCTGTTCATAACAGTTGCACTGCCAATCAAGAGCTTTAAATCGCGTGTGTCTGTCGGTCACTAGCACCACCGCTATAAATGTTGCCGTTACAATGCTTTGAATTTTAATCTATTGCATTAGCGTTAATATTATGTTATACACTATATTGTTATCGTGGTATCTAAACGTGATGTTATCAATTATTATCCACCGCACCGAAAAACATAAATGAATAAGACTTACGGGGCGCGTTGTTGTCAGGCGGGCAGGGCGGCGTGGGCTCCGCCATCTTGTTATAATTTTCCTTTGCGCTGCGGTACGGCGAGCGGCGCGCGCGCTTCGAATATGTGGCTCTGAAAAAGATTAACAATAATTTATTGCGCAAAAAACCGGGTTCCAAGTTCGTGTAGTAACATCTATTAACCATTGAAATCGGTCACCGGAAAGTACGCTAAACCGGATATGCCACCCTTAAAGGTGGAATGTGGTGGAATTTGTTTGTTATCACTAGAAATTAGAGCTTTGATAAATTGCAGCTTGTCAATGTGAAAGAAATTAGTTACAAAAATAACTATTTGATACTCGTCGCGACATCTGGTGTACCAATATGGAACTAAATGCCCGACTGCGCTGTCTTGTATCACGACTAGCCGTCCTTTTGAGTTATTTGTCCATTATAAAGGGCAAAGTCAAGCTTAATGCTTCAATTGATTCCTTTACAGATGGAAAATGTGACGATCCGAGGACGCCGCGGCACTCTGCATTTCATCCGATTTCCAACTTCAGAAGTGGGATCGTTTCTCTCACTGGCGCGGTCGAAGGGCATGGCGGATCTCGTGAACACTATCTATGCTACTGGTGGCGGAGCTTTTAAGTTTGAGGAGGATTTTATTAAGGTAACGTAAATCATCTCAGTTGCGTGTCGATACTGCTTCCGTGGCGGAACGGATACCATGCCGGTCTGCCACGCAGAGGTCCCAGTTTCGATTCCCGGGCCGGGAGAAATATTTGTGTGGCCTACATTTATTTGTCTCGTGACTTTGGGTGTAATTCGTGGTTGTCTATTTGTGTGTCCATGGCACCCGCGACACAGGGTTTCCCTAGTGCGGGACTATGTCGAGTGTGTGCGTTATTATTATTATTTGTGAAAAAATAGAGAATTGTGCTATTATATGAAGTCCCGTGAGAAGCCAAAGTTTCAAAAATACTCCGGGAGTGATTTCATTTCATCGGTAAGTACTAAAAGTCTGTATTTTCTAATATTTTGAACAATACAATACTATAATTTCGAAACAAAACTATTTTCTTACAACTCGGTAATAACAATATACATTGGTTGCTAGCCATCGCCGCCGTCAAATGAACAATTCGAATGACACTCAATGAATTGCTTGCACTAGCTTCGTATTACACTTGGTACTGGGTCCGCGTGTTGTAATCAAATTATCGATATGTAGAAACTGTATTTAGAAACCCGGTTTTGGTTAAGTTCAAATTTTTTTTATTATAGCGGTACCAATGTGTAAACATAAATTGTTTACACGTATTTAAAAGCTAACAATTTTGATTATCAAAATGTTTGGTCCCAACACTAGCAATAGTTTTTTGAAATTTTGAATTTAATTACAAATGATATATTAATGGAAAAAAAGGATATATAGATAGAAGAGGTACAGTGTCGATAATTTTACAATGCACGTTAGTTTGTGGAGTATCAAATGAAGACTTTATGAGATTGGAGATTTTCTTTTCCTTATCTACATGATTAATGAAATATGTGTGTGAGGTTCATTTTTGGACTTCGTAAATTTGACCACGAATCCCAGTTTCGTGCACAATTTAAATGGCTACCCATGCCCCAGCGTAGAGATCTTCATATTCTTTCCCTTCTTTACTCAATTCTATTCTGTCCCTTTACGCCTTCTTATCTCAAAGATCGCTTTACTTTCCACTCTTCTACACTCTGGCGTCCCCTTCGCTCCTCTGATACTCTCTTACTAAACATACCATACCTCTAATTTTTATTCCAACTCGTTTACCGTTTCTACGATAAGACTGTGGAATTCTCTCCCTGAATCGATTCAAGGTTCCCCTTCTCTTGATTCCTTCAAACGACGTGTCAAGGATCACTTCTCACTCAATTCCTAAGTTTTGTCTTTTTCTCCACTATTCTTTCATATATTTTCTATACTTATTCCATTTTTCTTTTTCCTTTTAAAGTATATAAGCATTTAATATTATTATTTATGTATTGTTATGTATTAATAATATTTGTATGGATACTTCTATCTACGTATATAATGATATTCTTTGGTTGCACCCCTTTTGCATATCCCAAATTTCTATCCTAAGGTTGCCTGCAAGAAATTGCTAAATAGCAATAAGGCCGCCTGTTGCACATTATCTTACTATCTTTATACCTAAGTTACTTTATTGTATTTTAACTGTAATTTTATGTGCAATAAAGAATATTTCATTCATTCATTCTTTCTTATCTCCCTACTTGCTTATTATATGTCACCTTCGTCCGCTTGAGTTCTTAGTTTTATCAAGGGCATGATTTACATTTGCAGTTTTTGTATTTATTTTTTTAGTTTCCCGCCGGATCCTTTTGGAGAAAATGGGCTTTGCTATAGGCATTTCATGACATCACATTAAATTATGTACTGTATATAAGAACCGAAAAAATCATTAAGAAATAAATCATTTGGTTAATCAGGTAATATATGACATGAAACTCAGAGTTGCAAATTATAGACCACATCTAAATGTGAAAACATTTCTAAAGCATTGTCAGTTATTTTTTGTCAAGTTTTCATGAAACAAATGATACGCTTCTTCGCCTTCGGAAATAAGTGTGTTCATTTTCTTGACAAGCTCGTCGACGCTATCGGTGTAGTCATGTACAGTCAGTTCAGAAAGAGGTAATTGTTGAACAAATATATCATATTTCAGGGAGAATAAAGATTTTTATGATGACTGTGTTTTAATATTTCAACCCTTCCAGTGATCGGATTAACTGGAAATCTAGTAGGTTAATGAAAGTACGATGACAGTATAATAAATCATTAATACTGTGATTGTAGCATGTAGCTACGTATACACACACGCCTGCGTAGCTAATATCAATTAATATTTGCGTGTATTATGAGTTTTCGTAACAAATGTGTGCGTGTAAAAGTCAGCTACGCTAGTCTCGAAGAAGTTGCTTTAAATGCCGTTTCCATATACTCCGTGATTAACCCTAATTATAGCAAGTATAAAGCAATGCCTAGTTCAATATTCCGCTAGTTATAAAACATAATGTCGATATCAATTAAATGTCACATCCCTATCTGTAGATTGTCAACTTTTTGCTTTTGTTCCAAGAAGTTTATGTTCATAGGATTTTTAGGTTTTATGTGACTAGTAATAATAAAACCTTATTAGATCCAAATAAGTTTCAATTTTTTTTACCGAAAGTTTTTTATTATTGTCTATTTTCGTTTGATAATTTATAACCAATCAAAATTATGTTATCTTAGTACTAATGTAAGATTACGTTTTCAAATGTGTGCGTGTGGCGACACCGGTTTTGATACAAATGTTGCTTGATGCCATTTCCATTCTTTTCTTTATCCCGTGATTTGACACTATATACGTGTGTGTAATTTAGAGCGTGAAGCGTGTTCAAACGTACCTGCTTAGCGTGCGGTGCAGTGTCAGTGTGGGCAGGGCGGTGTGGCGGCGCTCTCCACACGCCGCCAGGCAGCCTTCACACCGATGTACGCGCATCTACAACAATACAAAAATAAATTTAAAATGGGGAATTACCATAGTGTGTTCCGATATTAAAGAAATATATTTTGTAAATGGGAAATTACACCAAAGATGAAATAAATATAATTTGTACGTGGGGAATTACCACACTTATCTGCCATGGTCTATATTTATTTCTCTCGCGAGTTTGGGTGTATTTTGTGGTTGTCTACTCGTATGTGTGTCCTTGGCGCCCGCGACACAGGGCTTCCTTAGTGCGGGGTTATGTTGAGTGTGTGCGTTATTATTATTATTATTATTATTATTACACTGTGACACTATCAATTTATTTCATTCCATTGTTTAAATTCAACGTAATCATTACTATTATTGGGTGATATTACTTTCAATGACTATGATCTTTAATATTTCGACTGAAAGAGTTTAATCCAAAGTTAAGAAAAAATAAGTTCATAACCACTGTATGTCCAATATTTCAAAAAGGTTCAGTGCCTATATCACATAGAGGATGGAAAAAAGTATATCGCGAGATTCCTGTGAGATTTGTCGCTACCGCGTAAATTACTTCACAATTTTGCATAGCAAATTATACAGCGCACACCGCACAAGAAGAAACAACATTTCGTATACAAATATTTTACGTTATTAAGTTACTATAACGTCAGTACAGAGTACTAAATAAACCTTAAAAAAACTTTGAAATTGTAATGCATTTTTGCACCTTTCAAATTTATGACCAATTACTAGAATAACCATGTAACTATATAATATTCGCATTGACAAATCTTTCATAGTAAAACGGAGTAATATTAAATAATTAATACATTCAGGCGTAACTTTGCGGATGTCCATGTTAATAAAAATGGGTGGGAAAAATTAACTGCATGAAAAAAAATATGCAACACAAGTGCAGCTGTTTTGCACGATATAACCTTCACTGGGTTCGCGGAGTAGCAAATTAATTTACTTCCATTTTTAAAGTAACATTATGTTACATTTAATGGTAAATATATAACTTTTCCCACGAATAATAGTGTAAACACTATAAGCAAACAGTCGTCAAAGTAATTTTTACAAGAATATAAATTTAAATGACTTTTTTATTTCTTTCTGATAAATATCAACATTTTTGTGTTTGTTATTTTGATATAAGTTTGTATTTATGTATATCCAATCACTTTTAAAAATTTTCAGTTTTAAAAATCGCTCCTCTAAACTTGCAGATTTTTCCTTTACCTGTTTATTCGGTGGAGCCGACAATTTGGAAATTTACTATTTCTTTTTGTAATAAGTTCAAAATAATGTGCGTGGAACGTAATAATTGGAAATGTCACAGTACCTATCCCATGATTCAGATTCAGATTCATTTATTTCTCAAATATAAACATTACAGTATAAATTGCACTACATGTCCAAAGTATAAGAAATTATATAGAGATCGTCAGACAAAAAAAGAAAATTATAAGAAAATACACAATAAATACAAAATTACCAAATCATTATATAATATTGTTGTCATTAAACTACATATCAAATATCATTCTCCATCAAGGATCGCCATAAGTTGATAACAATTATACAAGAGTATGTTAACGCGGTAAAAATTAGAATAAAAATAGAAAATACTCAATTCATTACAATTTAAAGTCCATAAATTCATTTACAGAGTATAAAGGATTTTTCAAGAAAAGGTCTTTCAGCCGGCGCCTAAATGTTTCGTCAGACGGTTCAAGTCTGAGAGTAGCGGGTAAACGCTCATAGTAAGTAGGTCCGATGACACGCGGGTTTTTCTCTGCAAGTGCCATGCGTCTGGGGACTGTTCTCAAATGACCGGTACGGCGAAGTGGGATGCCAGAAACATTTACAGTACCAAATGAATAAAGATTATTTCTAACGTACATTACAATTTCGTATAAGTAGAGTGAGTAGTACGTTATTATGCGTTGCGCTACAAAGAGATTTCTGCAGGAATGTCTGTGTTTTACCCCAACCAATACGCGTACAGCACGTTTTTGCATTGGCATGACTCTATTGGCATGGAGTTACCCCATAGGAGTGAACCGTACGACATCAGCGAGTGGAAATGTGCAAAATAGACCTGTCTTAATGCAGAATCAGGAATAAGCAATTTCAGTTTACGCAACGCAAAGACTGCACCACTCAGTCTATCAACATGGCACCTTCCAGTTAAGGTTCCAGTCCATAGTGAAGCCAAGGAACCTACTCGCATTGCATATCGGATTGCTTGCTACACACGGAGGAACTGTGAGACCTCGACCCGAAAAAACCATGACGTTGGATTTAGTGATATTCAGCGGCAACCCATTCGATGAAAACCACCTCTGGAGCTGCTCACACTCCTCATCGATTCTCTCTCCCAGCTGTTCGTACGCGCGCGCGCTAACTATAACTGTTGTGTCATATGCAAACAGTACGGAGAACACAATCCATAGTTTAGTTCCTGTTTAGTTCGTGTGAAATTGACTCTAAATAACGTCTAAGTTATAGCGTTCAGGAAATAATTCTGCAGGGAATTCCACGTTACAACCGTTCGCTATATATATAAATGCGGAAGCGAAACGAGTCTTGGGAATCCTCGGAATATCTACATTATAGGGCTGGATTTCCACGTCTAGTCCCCCGATGGTGGTGGAAAAGGGAAGACGAAATTAAACCGTGCAATTCCATCGCACTCTCTCTGAGATATCGTGTAGAATACCGATAAGCCTACGCTTATATGCTTGATGATATGTATGTATGTGTATATATGCATGATATGCTTTGCAGCAGTGTTCAAGCTCTGCAGCACCACCCCTTCTAATTCCCAGTCACCTAATAAGCCTCTTGACACGTTTTTCAACTAACAGTAAATTGTTATTTAGCAGAGCTATCCCATAGATAGCAGCAGTACTCCATGCACGATCGGACTCGTGCTTTCACAGCTGAAGCAACAATTCCGGTGTGAAGTAACGCCTCACCTTGGAAACGATGCCAAGCTTCCTGGCTGTATTTTTGGCTATGGATTGTGTAAATAAAACGAGAGTACAAATTGGACGATAGGTCAAGAAGCTGGAGACGGTCGGCTATTGGTATGGATATATCACGAAAAGTAGGAGTCAGATTAAAGGGACTCTGTTTAGTTTAGTTTCCGTTGAATGGTATCGAGTTTTTAGTTTACGAATTGAGGGCTGTTTAATATCTTAACTGCCTCCGTGGCGGAACGGTTACCATACCGGACTTCCACGCAGAGGTCCCAGGCCGGGAGAAATATTGGATATGGCCTACATTATTTCTCTCGTGAGTTTGGGTGTAATTTGCTTCTGCCTATGTGTGTCCATGGCACCGGCGACACTGCGTTTCCCTAGTGCAGGGCTATGTTGAGTGTGTGCGTTATTATTTAAAAAAAAAAGAAATAATTTATTCAATAGTAAATATTAGTCAGGTTATAACATTTTCTAGAAACTTTGGCGTATAAATATAACGTTTTTATAAAAAAATAAAACGACCTCAAAAGTTCGTGGAATTAGATCTATTAGCAGAGTTTTATTGAAATCAGTTAACGGAGTGGGTGAAATTCAATAAACCGGATTCATCCCCTAATTTGCCGCCCTCAGAGGTGGAATATTTTCTTCAAATTTGAAAGGGACCACTACTAAGGTACTCCCTTTCCAACAATAAAAGATTCATCGTAATCGGTTCACAACATAGATATAGTTCACAAATGTCGGAGTACTTGCGTAACACACACAAAAAAAAGAAAAAAAAACTGTCGAATTGAGAGCTTTCTCATTTTTTTGAAGTCGGTGAAAAATAAGTTTTTATCTAGTTTTGTGAACTAAAAGAAATCTTACATCCTGCCTAAACAATAAAAGCCTGACACACGATATATTTATTTATACAATAATGAGTATTGTATGTATTCCATTGAATAGAGTCGGGGTTAAAGGTCAAAAGAGCGTCTGGTTTGTTTAGTTTATTTTGTCGTCACTTACAATTCTTCACTTCGCTTGAAACGCAATTGAAAGATAAATATTAACCTGACAGAAATAATTTTAATTTATGTTAAAATATTTATTCTATACATAGCGTCGCGTATATAACCAGAAATAGAGACGAAATAGGGCCATCCATCCCTGGCAACTCAACAGGCAAATGGGCCTTATATCACTTTTAAATATCAACTCTCGTTTGCGCTGAAATCACAAATTAGAAAGCTGAAATGGTACAGCGCCAACAACTGACCTGTGACGTCTCCGTATATTCCGAAAATATTATATATTTATTTTAATAAAGATAATATCTCTAACAACGGGGGGTTGTTCCATTCGGTGGTGTGCGAAAAACAGCAAAATATCTAATTACAAACGGAAATACAGACATTTCATCGGTAATTAAATATGTAATTTTTCAATGTTCGTCCATACAGCAAAGCTCAAGTTAAACTGGTCGATTTGAAGTGAAACAATTGGCGACACCCGTCAATTGTTTTGAATTCGGGTTGGCCAATAGGAGTGCAATTGTCACCGTAATGATTTGGCAGAATAGTTTTTAAACAAATTAATTGACATTTCGTCTCTATTTCTGGTTATATACTCGATGATACATAGTGTGTTTAATATTATTTTATACCTATACGTAATGTACTCTGTAGACATACATAAATACTACAGCAATATTTTGTATTTATTATCTCAAATAAAACTATTCTAATAAGGCATCGACTCCGAGTGGCGCTGGAACTGCTATGGACAACTTGTTCGTCCCGTCGCGCCCAAATTGCGTCCAACCAGGAATCGAATCCAAAATTTCCTAGTCCAACGTCCACAGTGCAAATCGTTGTGTCACCGAGGTCGTCAATATAGTTTACAACGTCAACAAATTGCCAATGCAGTAATTTGTTTGTAACCGCATTTTGTTCTAGAGTGCAGTAAAAATATATTACATTGCTTAACCGGACCTTTTCGGAGACGTCATTACCTATTGTCACACATTTTACCTACAAATAGGCAATAATAGAAATCCATGGTAGTGACCCTTTTAGCTCTTGCAAGTAGTTTCGATTTATTCGAAATAAATAAAATCCTGGGGCCTTTCTTATTCTCATTACCGGTCGTGGCTGTAATGAGAAAAAAGGCACGAGGGTGTTATTCGAGGCATTACAGTTAAGTTAGCCTCCATGCAATCATACTATTTACAAGCAAATGTGATGAAAAACATTGTGTGTTTCACGGAGGGTACGGGAATTACGAACCTTGTGAAAGATTTCGTCCAGGGTAGTACTGCCACCTTACCTATTTCTGCCGCCAAGCAGTAATGTCAGCATTACTGTGTTCCGGTTTTGAAGGGTAAGGATGCTGGTGAAATTATAGGCACATGACTTGTCAACTTATGTCTCAGGGTGATGGGCGCAGTGGAAGTGCCCCTCAGATCTTTTCGATTTAAAGTTGTGAGTGTCACTGCAGCTGTTATGGACAGGCGTGTAGCTATCCATCAGGTGCAAAACTTGTTCGTCCTGTCACTTGATATTATAAATTTCTATTTTAATAGTCTCGTTGGTAATTCTATTCTATATAAAGACTACTAATGTGCTATTGGTAGCACCACAATCAATCCATTGTATAAGTCCCACTGGCCACGGATCTCCTCTAAGGAAAAGTTTTAGGCAGGATGCGATGATTATCAAGTCTTGGTGGTAAGTGACACGTCTATCCAAGATAGTTACAATGTCACTCAAAGCTTAGAACTGAGGGGGACTGTCATTGCGTCCGTCACCCTGAGACATAAGTTGAGAAGTCCCATGTACCTGTAATTTTACGAGCACCCCTTCAAAACCCGAACTTCAAAACAAGAGCATAGTAATGCTGACCTTACTGCCTGGCGGCAGATAGGTGTCAGTACTTTCCTGGACGAACTCTTTCATAAGGAGCTCTAGTGCTACAGCCATGGAGGCTTAAACTGCCTCCGTGGGCGAACGGTTACCATGCTGGATTGCCACGCAGAGGTCCCGAGTTCAATTTCTGGGCCGGGAGAAATATTTGTATGGCCTACTATTATTTATTTCGTAATTTTGGGTGTAATTTGTGGTTGTCTATGTGTGTGTCCATGGCACCGGCGATACAGGGTTTCCGCAGTGCGGGGCTATTACAAAAACCTTTTGTAAATTAACACTCAGAGCTTAGACCTGAGTGGCACTGCCATTGTGTCCGAGATAAGTCTCAACTTATGAGTTGACAAGTCCCATGTGCCTGTAGTTTTACAAGCACCCTTACCCTTCAGAACAAGACAGTAAGGGCGCGTTCCCACTATGTCGTGACGACAGATTGTCGTGCAGTTTACAGAGTCGTGGCTTGTATATTTAAATGAAGTTGATCACATATAGCACGACGCGATTAACTCTCGTTCACGATTTTTTATCGTTACAACGACAAACTGTCATCACATTGGGTACAGCTAGAATGACAGTCGTCAGACGATAAAAAAACGTCACGATAAAAACGTGACGACATATTGTCGTCGCGTTTTATTCATCGCTGTCCGCACGTTTCTGGTCCCTGCCCTCCCCTCTCGTACCCCGCGCCCTATGCTCGCTTTGCAGTAGCGTTGGGTCGTAGCCAGAGACCCATCTCTTTGCCCACAAACGCCCGGGTTTTAACCCGGCGCTTTGTTAACGCCGGGGTTATATCGGGTTAAACCCCGAAATCGAGGGCAAAAACTATTTACGTCTAAATAATTGTTGTGAATCGAATTTTGTTCAAATTTAACTATACATATTATTACAAAATACTTGTTGCTTTAGTATCAGGACAGTTCGATTTACCTTTCTATTGAATAGATTCGCTTGAAAAGTTCATCAATAAATTGATACAAAAAATCGTTAGATCGTATGCACTTGAATCGATCTTCATAGAGAATCCACAGGATTGATAGGTGTTGGGTATTATGTAGAGATGCCTCTTCTTCGTGTTATAAAAATATAGAAATTTGTAACAAGTTATTGTATATTATGTTGTTAGTGTTGGAATTATACCAAATTCTGTACTCTTCGTTTCTGTCCACGTTTTTGTTCAGGAATGGGTTAAAACTCGGCGCTTCGGGTTAAGCCCTGGTGAAAACACGCACGGGTTGATTGGGTTTTAACCCATTGCCCATCTGTGGTCGTAGCAGGTTTTGACATTACCGAAAAGAAAGCAACTTCGTATACCGTTTGACATAACCCTAATGGAATTCTTTTTAGTAGCATTGGATGTACCCAAAACTTTCTTTTCTTTGTTTGCTTCCTCTTCCACATTTTTAAAAAGTAATAGATTGTTAAAATTTCGTCTTCATCCATTTCGAGCGAACGAACGAACATACAAGCGACTGCAGTGCATCAAACGATTCTGTCGTGCAAACGACAAGGAGGCTGTCGTAAAACGATAAATTGTCGTCACGATCTAGTGGGAACAGCTAGTCACGACTGTCGTTCAACGATAAAAATTCGTCCACGACAGATAGTCGTGATATGGGAACAGGCTAGACACGACAGTCGTCCAACGATAATAAAACGTGACGACATAGTGGGAACGCGCCCTAATGCAGACATTACTGCTTGGCGGCAGAAATAAGTACGGTGGCAGTACTACCCTGGACGAGCTCTTTCACTCCACTGCTACTAATTTATGTGCTTGTTTTATTAATTTAAATTAATGTGCTTGTTTGACACCAAAGTCCAAAGCGTCAAGCTCGATGAGCTTTTGACAACTTAGCAACACTTGTACCTATAATTTACCTTACTTAACCAATGTTTGCAATGCTGTATTATCAATTTAAGCATTGGTTTAAGACGTATTTAAGTTTAGTGCAAGTGGACAAGAGCTGATAGCAGTTATCCGTTTTGTAGCCGTTGTTACTACGCTATAATATAGCATAAGGTCAAAATTATACGGAATGGCATCGAGATAGCAAGTATACAACGTTTAATTCAATTTTATCGAGTTCTTGGGTATTCATGATTGTTACACATAGAAAATGTTTTTTTTTTCCCAAATCTACATCGAGTATATTTGTTTTTTCAAACAAACCAACGTTTCATGGATCTTTGCTGGTGCCATGGTAACGGTTGACTGATATGGTTAAGTCGTCAACCAGTTATGACTAATATTAATATACGCACATAGTCATACCCCGCACTAGGGAAACCCTGTATCGCGGGTGCATGTCCATGGCACCCGCGATACAGGATGACACATAGACAATCACAAATTACACCCAAGCGCACGAGAGAAATAAATGTGGGCCATATAGATGTATCTCCCGGCTTGGGATCGAAGCTGGGACTTCTACGAGGCAATTCAGCATGGTAACCGTTCGGCTACGGAGGCAGTTTAAGCCTTGGTGGCTGTAGCAGTAGAGCTCTTGTGAAAGTATTCGTCCAGGGAAGTAATGTGAGCATTACGGTTTTGAAGGGTAAGGGTGATGGTGAAATTACATACACATGGAACTTGTCAACTTAAGTCTCAGGATGACAGGCGCAGTGGCAGTGTTCCAAGATCTTTGTGATTTATGAGGCACTGTGACCGTTATGGAAATGCATGTCGAAAACTACCAGATGAGAGATAGAGAGAGAGAGAGAGAGAGATGCACGACTTGCTCGTCCCGCCACTTCGTATTATAAAAAAAACTAATTAACAAGTACCAGCGAATTAACAAAATGAATATGTAAAGAACGTTAACTAAATTGACGTAGGTTGGATAGATATGTACGTATTTAATTTCCCTTACGTGACGTAATCTAATATGTACCTACACCGAAATGAGGAAATTATAACGTTAAACATAATATACCCACATTGTGGACATTGAATACTTATTCTATAAAACAGAAGTGTTTTACAAATTCAGATTATTGTTTATGATATCCAATGACAGGACGAGCAAGTTGTTCGCGATTTTAGGAATCGTGGTTTCACACCGTATACTAATCAATGTATATCATTGACTTACAATTATATGGACGTCGGGTCCGCGCTAAAAAGTGTCCGAACTTATAGGGCGTTAAAATCGTATACAGAGCGTCATTCACGCTTTAGTCTTCGTTCGTTCAACTGACAGCGAAGCAAGCAAAATTAGACAGTACTGCGATGACATTACAATTTAAATTGAACGTTTTAGCTTTTTCATACTCCTTTACATGTCACTACGTTTAAATAGGTTGACTTGGGACATTTTTTTCGTGGTTTTTGTATTAGACCCGTCGTCCATTTATTTGTAAGTCAATGGTGTATATCTGTTAGCCGTGGGGCGACGGCTTAAGAATACATTGTCGCCTCCCCATACATGCCCGTGGGGGTCGTAAGAGGCGACCGAGGGCGTCACAAGTGTCCATCTGCTTAGCATTGTGGTAGGCTCTGTGCCGACTGGATAGCGACCACAGTACACACGGCGGAAAACCCTCCACAGTGAAACGCTTTTGCGAATCGCGTTCAGGGATCAGTTGGTGTACATCCAGTGCATTTGGCCAGACCGGCAAAATGATAGTGACGGAGTGAAGATATTTGTGTTTTCCATCCGTTACTCTCATCTCTGGACTGTATTCGCACTTTCCATCAGGCGCGGTGCAGTCATTTTGTCGAGTCGCAATAAAAAAAAAAAAAAAAAATAAAAAAAAAATCTACAATTTTACAATTTTTTCCAAAGTGATGGGTTCAACACTTTCACTGTTATGCGAAATCAACCAAAGCCATTTGAGGATGTATCAATTCTTAAACATATACTGATTAGTTTGCTTGACAGATATAGGGTCGTATTTTAGAAATCTACTCAATGCTCAAGTCAGGATTGCACTGGAAACACAAGCACTGGAAATACGACCCTAATGGGAGGGATTTGAATATGATTTCGAGTGCTTTAAACCATACTCAAATCCTGACTTGAGCATTGAATAGAGTTCTAGAATAGCGACCCATAATCCTTACGAAATATGTTGTAGTATGTGTCATAAAAAAGCTATCATAATTATTTATTACTAAAAAAAAAATTTAACTGCAATTTCTCTAAAATTCCAGTAATGAACACCAAAAAATCCACTAATTAACTAACTAGTAATCGACACTCACCAATAATGAATATCCAGTAATTGACCTTGCCAATAAAACTTTTTATTTTTTTATTTTTTTATAATATCAAGTGATGGGACGAACTAGTCGTGCGCCTGATCGTAAGCGACACGCCTGTCCATAACAGTTGCACTGCCAATCAAGAGCTTTAAAACGCAGACTTCTGAGGGGTATTGCCACTGCGCCCGTCACCATGAGACATAAGTTGACAAGTCAAATATGCTTATGCCACCTTTCAAAACCGGAACGCAGTAGTGATGAGTGACTCAGTCTTTTAAGGCGTTTAAAAAACCTCCACTAATTTTTAACGCCTCACGACTAGTCTAGTTTTTTAACCCTCAAGTCCTGAGTCATAAGACTAAAACTGAAGACTAATTCGAGTCGAAGTCTTTTAACCCTAGGAAGCTTAAAAGACTTATAGGACTAAAACGACTGGCGCCTCATAGCCTCGGGAGTCGCGAGTCATGAACGGTATGGCGTGATTTTATTTCTACCCACAAGGTATTTATTTTACGATTTTTATTATAAGTAAATAAACGTGATTATTTACTACATACTACTTACGTCATTTTTATTTATAAACTACGGGTTTAATAAGACATAAAATATGTATAAGTCCTTTGCAAACAACTCGAGTCGTTTAAGTCTTTCAAGTCGTTCAAGTCGTTCAAGTCGTTTTAGTCGTTTAAGTCTTTTGAGTCGTTTAGTATAACGGCTGAGTCTTATGAACAAAAACTCGAACTTCCAGTGTTAATTTTAGAGTCGCGTCCCGTAAAATGGAGTCGAGTCGTTATAAAACGCCTTAAAAGACTGAGGGTCGTATTCTAGAACTCTACTCAATGCTCAAGTCAGGATTGCACTGGCAACACAAGCACTGGAAATACGACCCTAATGGCAGGGACTTGAGTATGATTTCGAGTGCTTTAAACCATACTCAAATCCTGACTTGAGCATTGAGTAGAGTTCTAGAATACGACCCTGAGTCTCTATCATCACTAGAACGCAGTCTTGCTCACGTTACCTACTACTGCTTGGCGGCAGAAATAGGTATGGTAGCAGTGCTTCCCTGGACGAACTCTTTCATAAGGATCTCTATAGCTACTAAAATTTATATTACTCTTCTGTGTTGCCACAGTAATTTTATGTGCAATAAAGAATATCTCAATCTGTTGACGATGATATATAACTCATTGTTACGGACGACCGTGCCGCGCCTGGCCGGTTAGAGCAAACGAGACTAAGAGTCGTATTCCAGAACTCTACTCAATACTCAAGTCCTTGCCATTAGGGTCATATTTCCAGTGCTTGAAATCATACTCAAGTCTGCTCAAGTCCTGACTTGAGCTTTGGGTAGAGTTCTGGAATACGACCCTTAATCGCTCAAGATAACTCACGAGCTCCGATTGGCCGCCCGCGACACGTTTACTAGGCCGGTACGATGTGAGAGACATATAATTGGATTCCGATCCAATTCATCGCTAGATAGTCGTAAATTCAATAAACTAAGATTTCGATTTAAGAAGTTTTATTCAAGCACCCAACACACACAATCATTCTTTTATTTTAAAAACAATGAACAAAAACAATGAAACAGCAAAGAATGGTACGACTCAGGTTGCCAACACATTCATTCATTCATTCAAATAAAGTGACCTGAGAGCGCAGCAGTTTTATGATGAAATAATTATCAAATAAAATATTTCTGCTCTGATGCTCCGTTGTTTCAAATTGTGTTGGTGCAAAAGTTGCACCACTGCATGCCCCAGCAAATAAGCATCAGATTTCCATAGCAATTGAGGACGTCATTAATTTCCGTTATCCATTAAAACGCAAGACAATAATTTTTGAGTAACAAATCATTAACCCATATTGTCACGAAAACGGCTATTTAAATAAAAATTATTTATACATATATTTACAAAATACTAACAACCTCACAGGACTATAATACTAACATCATAAACAACTTTTGTTGGGCAGTGTGCGGTAAATGTCGAGCGACTCGATCCGCAGGAAACATGATGGCAGACAGAGACACCGATGTTAATTTGGTAATGGAAATTGAAAAGTATCCAGTATTGTACAATTAGATTAGCAGAGTATTCAGAAATAAAAATAACATGCTAAAATGTCTTCATCACTCGAGGATCACATTGTCTCGCGACGTCACAAGCGGTGCTGCAGAATTTTATACTGAGAATATACGGCTAAGGCTTTAATAAATCGAGTTTTGTATTTTTTTACCGTCCGTAATACATACATTGGTTTTCATCGCATATGCGAGGAAATAAAAACAATATAAATAATGTTCACAAAACAACAATTATGGATTTTGTAAATGGCTGTGTTTTTGTTTTTTAATTCTTCCACAGATAATACAACTATAACAAAATGTTGTAAAAAGCAAACACGCATACAGCCATTGACTTACAATTATACATACAGCCGTGATTATTATTGAATTAATTTCCGTATAAAAATTCGCTAAATTTTTATACGGGAATTAATTAAAATCAATTATAGGAAATTCTTAATAATAAGTATTTAAGTGGTATGTGGCTGAATTGCAATTAAATTTCTATTTCAGACAACATTTTAAGCGAATGTATTAATTTTGAACTTACGTAACCTCTTTGCTTGAACTTGAACCTGACCTATGTAAAGAAGAAAAAGACTCCTTACCGACATGGCTGTAATGGAAAGAAAAAAGGCCCGAGGATTTTATTTGGGGCATTGCAGTCAAGTTAACCACCAAGCAATTATACTATTTACGAGCAAGTGTGATGAAAAATACATATAGTGGCAGTACTTCCCTAGACGAACTCTTTCACAAGGAGCGTTACTGCTACTAAATATTAATTACTTTGCTAATTACTCCAATGGCATTTTTTAATTATCACCACTTGACTCAATACACTTAATAACACATTACGTAATTGCATCAATTATTATAACCCATCAGATTAAGTTATGATCAAGTGCAATAAGAATAACGCAACGTATAATTAGCGGCTTCATTGCTAAAGCGTAACCACTTCTAGGCCAACTCAAGATAAAAGATAATCAATGTCAAATAATCATTTGTTCCCATTTATTCCATAGGTAAAATTTTTACACTTAAAAACGTCATTTTTAAGCTACTGTTCGATCACTGCGCTCACCTCCCTGAGAAGAACGAGCTAGAACCTCTATTGCTCATTTCAAATAAACTTAAATGTAATAAATACAGTTTGAGTCATAATTGTGTGGAATCTAGATTCATGTTGTCTTTCCGTACAACTTTATCTAACGCGTACTCTTCAATATAACTTTTCAATTAAAATACTTTTAATGCAAGTTTTGGACTTAGAAAATGATAATCTTAATATAATTATGTTCCGGAATCCTATTGTAACAAATCTAACAATTAATTAAAAAAACAAAAACCCGACTGCAAAAAAATTCTACTGCAAAGAAAAAAAAAATATTCCCCCTCGCCATTTTGTTTATTTTTACAGCCTATGACACTCCCACAATTAAGACGAATCTAACGACGCCTCATATGTCAAAATCCATCAAGCCGTTTTGGCTGTACAGCGTGAAAAAGAAATGGACATACATAGATACACTTGAAAAACATAACCCTCCCGCAGTCGGGTAAAAACTTATACAATTCCCCATAAAAGAATAGTTTACCTTAGATAAACGAAATCGTGGTACCGTGACTTTGGACTTAGTGCTATAGGAAAGCAAAGTGTCGGGCGTGGGGGATTATGTGTTAGAAAATACTGTAAAGAAATTTTAGTAGTACACTGTATGGATGCGAGACATTATACGTACATCCAGTAGCTGTAGAGCTCTTTGTGAAAGAATCCGTCTAGGGAAGTACAGCTACCGTACCTATTTCTACCGCCAAGCAGTAATGTGAGAATTGTTCAGTGATTTGGTCTCCGTATTTACGATTGACATGAAAATAGAAACGAATCGTTTCTTGAGCCATTTAAGTACTAAAATGGGTTTAAGACGTATGCTTTCATCATAGTTACCGTGAAAGAACAGGGTATCAATTAAAAAATTTGGACATTTTACTTTAAAATGCAGCCCTATTAAAAAAAATCGAGATCTTTCTAATGTAGTAGTATCTCTGAACTTTTAGCACGTTTTGGTTCCAGACATTGAGCAACACAGTCGTATTCAGTATTACACACGAAGCTCTAGTCGTCAAGACGTCGTCGTTCGTTAAACAGGATATTAAAACTAAAACACAGCATATGTTCATTATAAGGTAAGTGAATTTTAAAAAATTAATGTTGCCAGGGATGACCTACGGTTCTGAGATGTGGTCTTTGTTTGTGGTTTGTGGTGTTTTTATGGGCCTCATAAAAAGGTCAAAGTCACTCAACGACCTATGGAGCGAGCAATGCTCGGCATTTCTCTACGTGATCGAATCAGAAATGAGGAGATCCGTAGAAGAACGAAAGTCACCGACATAGCTCGAAGGATTAGCAAGTTGAAGTGGCAGTGGGCAGGGCACATAGCTCGTAGAACAGACGGCCGTTGGGGCAGAAAGGTTCTTGGAGACCACGAACCGGAAGGCGTTCAGTGGGGCGGCCGCCTACTAAACGGACGGATGGCCTGGTAAGGGCGGTGGGTAACCAATGGATGCATGATGATTTTAAAAATATTTATTTCTAAAACGAAGACGATTATTTCAAGGTAATACTTTTTTTGAGATACTACTATATTCCTCAAAGCTTTATCGAACTGAATATTATTCCTTCTTTCATTGACCTACCAACAAAATAGGTCAATGCTTTCTTTCATTTAAAAGTATTAAGCATGAATAGTTTAAATTTTTATTGAATTGATATTCAATTATTTTTTATATGAAATTACTCCACTAGTTTGTTATAATTATTAATACAAAGATCGACCACAGAAAAAAATCCTTTGATCCGGCCGGATTCGAACTGACGTCTTGACGACGAAATACTTAAGATAATAAATATTTCTAAGATAATAAAAGATAAATAAGATTTTCATAGATGGCGCTACGGCTAAGACAGACAAAAATTCGTGAGGTCCGCTGGGTCGTTCCGTGGCTTAGTTGGTATAGCGTCTGACACGGTATGTTAGAAGACGTCAGTTCGAATCCGGCCGGATCGAAGGTTTTTTTTTTAGTGTTCGATCTTTGTATTAATAATTCAATCATGAATAGTTTAGTTAAAACTCTGAATCACAAATATTTTATATTCAAAAAGGTAATATTATAAACATCTCTGAAAAATTTCAGGATTTTGTCAAAACTACGGAACTGAATAAGAATAAGAAGTATTTGAAAATACTGAAGAGAACCAAATAACAATAGCGGCTGAAGTAGTGTATTGTATACCATTTTTAATATTAATGCATTGTGTTAGGTAGGCTCACCACGGACCCGCCGGCATTCATTACATGGTTAATAAAACTGCCTTAGAGAATAGACGCTCTTCGCGCAGCTTTGCCGTGTTATATAAATTAGTTATACTTGGCGATCTCATCTTTAGAGTACCTACAATGGGACATAACCTAACCTCCGGTTAAAAAAAACCGACCTCAAAAGTCATTCATCCCCCTGTTTGCCACCCTTAGAGGTGGAATATTTTCTTGATACAAACCACACACACACATCTGTGGTACCTTCTTTCCAACAAAAAAAGAATCATAAAAAAACAGACGAATTGAGAACCTCCTCCTTTTTTTGAAGTTGGTTAAAAACTGATCGTCAATATCCGGTATCCAAAGTTAGGTAGGGGCGGAAAGTGACCATTCTCATTACTTTAATATTCTCTTTTGCTAAAAGGTCAGTCAGTTATCTACGGCATTTTTTACATGGCACCGTAGAGTTACTTTAATATCCAACTTCGACTTCCTAAGTCATTAGTTTTGTCCTACGACGCACTCAAACAGTAATTAATTAATATTTAGTAGTTTTAACAACTCTACGTTTGCTCCTTGTAGCTATGTCTATAAATTCAAATTCAATTATCGAACACTTTTTATCGATATCTATACCTCATCTCTAGCAAATGCAGTCTAACGAAGTAACCTTTTTACGTTGTCGTGAAAATAAATTAATTTTTGAATAAAAAATTGTTTCTC
This sequence comes from Hyposmocoma kahamanoa, assembly GCF_003589595.1. Taxonomy (NCBI): domain Eukaryota; kingdom Metazoa; phylum Arthropoda; class Insecta; order Lepidoptera; family Cosmopterigidae; genus Hyposmocoma; species Hyposmocoma kahamanoa. Next base: position 1,306,169 of record NW_020653777.1, read on the forward strand.
TGCTCATTTCTCACTAATTTTGTGTTACTTTTGCTTTAATTTTATGTATTTGCTTAAACAAATATTATTCACTTAAAAGCGAGACTTATAAAAATAGTTTATACAATACGTAAATTAGTGGACGTCGTTACAAGGTTATATCATGTACAATTTTGTGAAGTGTCACAGGAATCATTCTAGAAAATTTGTAGTATAATACATGTATCTATATTATGTGGAACACCTTTTTCTGACCATTGATTATAATATACAGTCCATACATCGAGTTCAATAGAACAAAAAGATTTTACGTTCTACACGGAGTTTTATTGTAGGACCTTGCACTTGGTTACCGAATTGCGAAGCTGTAGTTGGCGTAATATTATTTGCTCGGATTCGTTTTATCGCTTCATCTTTAGAGTACAATCTGACAAAAGAGTGAGCCGTCTCGGTAACGCGCATGCCATCTGTATGGTGCAAACAACTAGTTTAAACACTTTTACACATTGTCACTAAACTATATACCCACTCTTGGAGGTAGAATATTTTCTTTAAATTTAAATGGGATCAATACTAAGGTACCCTCTTTCCAACAAAAATCTTCTTCAATTTAAAAAACAGAACCTTCAAAATCGGTTCACAAAGGAGGCGGAGGAGGCCGGAGTAATCGCGTAGCAAACATACCCACAAAAAAAATACAGTGGTATTGAGAAATACTTTTTTTGGAGTCCGTTAATAATAGCAATGTAATCTCAGTAAGGTCTAATGGAATTCCTATGACTAGTGGTTTGAAGAAAAGCGAAATAAAAAAATATAAATGGTTTCGATTCGAGAAAATCGTTTTAATTACTTATTATATGCCAATTTAAAAGCCGCTATTGTTCCGAAACTTATAATGCGTGTTGTTTAATGCAGTAGATTAACTTGGAATTTGCCCGCATTTGAATTCGCATACATTACCATACTAGACAACTGACTACGAAGAAACTAAATATAACTGCCTTCATGGCCGAACAATTACCATACTGGACTGCCACGCAGAGGTCCCGGGTTCGATTCCCAGGCCGGGAAAAATATTAGTATGACCTACATTTTTTCTCCCGTGAGTTTGGATGTAATTTGTGGTTGTATATGTGTGTATATCCATGGCACCCGCGATATAGGGCTACCCTAATGCGGGGCTATAAAAAAAAGTATCCTGTGAAGTTAGCCACTCGCTAAATGGTCCTCGGAAATCACCTATAGATACCGTGATAATACGTCCCGCTTTTTCTTTTAGCTTTGTGTCCCGCTGTCCCCAAAATACTTAAAAATGTCCCACTTTCACAAAACAGAACACGCGTAACAATAAACTTTAAAAAATGGCGCAAAAGCGAAAAATCCAGCACCAGAATACACAAGATTATATCGAGTTCTTAGGTTTTCGCGATTGTTACACATAGTAAACAAAACTATTTTTCCGGATTTAAATAACTAGTTAACATGTTTTAATTTTTTCTAATTTCAATTATTAATTAATAATAAATTTAACTTCATGAAAATTCATATTGCTAAAATAAAATAATTGGTAAGACATAACATAGCGTAAATTGTAATGTAAAATTAAAAATAAGATATTTAATTAATAATTTTTCTAAGTATAGTGAAGAAATAGGATGGTTGCATTAATATTAGACATACGAGTAACACGGTTGATTACTTTACCACCTCAGTCAATGGTGACCATGGGCTTGTAAAAGCCTCGAAAAAGAGCTTTTTAGCAGCAGTAGAAGCAGTTTAGGGCTCCTTGTGAAAGAGTTCGTCCAGGGAAGTACTGCCACCTTACCTATTTCTGCCGCCAAGCAGTAATGTGAACATTATTACGTTCTGCTTTTGAAGGCTGGTGAGTTGGTGAAATTACACACATGGTATTTGTCAACTTATGTCTGAAGATGACGGGCGCAGTGGCAATGCCCCTCAGACCTTTGCGATTTAAAGCTCTAAGTAGCACTGCAACTGTTATGGACTGGACTGGCGTGACGCAGAAGTTCCAGGTTCGGTTCCCGGGCCGGGAGAAATATTTCTATAGCCGACATTTATTTCTCTCGTGAGTTTGATTGTAATTTGTGGTAGTCTATGTTTGTATCCATGGCGCCCGCGATACAGGGTTTCCTTAGTGCGGGGCTATAAAAAAATCCGGTTGTTGTCCTCGGAAATCACCTACAGATGACGTGACCACACGTCCCGCTTTTAGGCTTTGTGTCCCGCTTTCCCCAAAATATTTAAAACACATGCAGTTTCCCTAGTGCGCTAGGGCTATGAGAGTTTCAGTTATTTATTTATTTATCACCATCATCATCTTGTTCAACTTCAAATTGTTTTTTTTTTTTATTATTTAATTTGTTTTTGTTGTGCACGTAAACCCGCTATTGTAATTATTTCTCCTGTATTTCGGTCTGCAGGAAGAAATTTCTGTTAGAAATAAGCACTACCTTTTGTTTGTGTTTTCCTTGTTACTAAATGTGTTTTTGTTTTTTCTGTACAATAAATTATTAAGTAAATACAGCAACTTATTTGTACGTTCCACGGCTGTGCACGGGTCTCCTCTCAGTCGCGGCTTACCCAACGCGAGTTGGGGACTTCACGTTGCAAACTTTCTTCAACGTGCAGGCTTCATCACATTGTCCTTCACCGAAAAGCTCATTATTATAAATGGGTTGATGATTTCTATGTGTAACAATCGCGAAGATCTAAGGTCTATTAGTTCATAGTACTGTAGCTAAGTCTATTAACATAAGGATGCCGCATAAACTAATTAAGTTTCTTTTTATGTCACATCAAACAAAACAGCGCGTTTATAATTAAATGATTTAGTGCAGTGTTTCCCAAACCTTATTCTGCCATGGCCCGGTAATTTTCGTACTGCTTCTTCGTGACCCACTCGATACTTTTAAACCCAAGATGGTTTTATTATATATTACAATAAATGTGTATATTAAAATGTGTGTAAATTATTAATACACATTTATTGTTAGTAAAAATGTTTTTATAATAATAATTCGGTATCGCCTTTTTAGGGCGGAGTATGGAGGTGCTGCTTATTTTTTACTAAAGAATCAAAGTTCGCGGAAAATGACGAAAGTTTTATCCTGAGGTCGGGTTCCACTTCAACAAGGCGGAAATGTTGCGATCCGGTATTTTATTTTGGTGGCCAGTACCAGGTCGCGGTCCATCAGGTGGGAAACGCTGATTTAGTGGATACATTTTCGGATACATGAGTAGTGGATTTAATCAGTTTTAAATTGCGTATGTTAGATAAGGCAATATTTGTATGTACTTACGTATTTATTGATAGTAAACACGCCGGTCTTCTCCAAAATCTTCATATTTAAAATTTTTGTAAATAAATAAAATAACACAAATATATCACAGGTTGAATAAGTAGAAATCACAGCCCAACACTTATTTTTAATCCGATTCCCAATCCAAAAGCGTTGATAATTATTCTAATAGGTTTTTTACAAAACAATCGATTATTTTAGATAGAACAATATAATAATACTCTTAAAGAAAACTCTATAAAGAGTCTTAGATCTATGTAACAGAGAATTTAAGAAAATAAAATAAATAAAAACGTCCGCGCGCGACGGTGGTCACGGAGCGAATGACGCGTCGCGTTGACATTCGAATGTTCGAAATTTGAAATCGATGCGCATGGGCATCGCGCCACTGATAAGGCGGTGTGTATAGTAATCGCTTTCCTTAGTAATATAGGAACCGGAACTTTACTTAATTCTATGATAAATAGAAGTCCGCATTGGGGCAACGGTACAATTATACTTATGGGGAAATACTAATAATGGAGCAGATGCGACAGATTTTTTTTTAGCCGGCTTCAAAAAAGGAGGAGGTTCTCAATTCGACCGTATTTTTTTAAGGAGTTTTGTGAACCTATTTTGATGGTTATTTTTTTGTTGCAAAGGGGGTATCTCAGTAATAGTCCCATTAAAATTTGAAGAAAATATTAGACCTCTACGGGTGGCAAATTAGGGGATGAATACGGTTTATGGGATTTCACCCACTTTCCGCTAATCGATTCCAATAAAACTTGACAAATAGATGTAATTCCACAAACTTTAAAAGTTATAATTATTGTGGTATAACATTTGCACATGTTTATAGTGTTACGGTAGTAGCAGCAGAGCTCCTTGTAAAAGAGCTCGTCCAGGGAAGTACTGCCACCTTACCTATTTCTGCCGCCAAGCAGTAGTGTCAGCATTACTGTGTTCCGGTTATGAAGGGTAACGGTGCTAATAAAATTACAGGCACATGAGACTTGTCAATTTATGCCTCCGAGTGACGGGTGCTGTCGCGAATCACGCGATAATCAACCATTTGGTGAGTAAACAAACTTCACCCATTTTTTGTATTGTGGTAACACTGTTTTGCCTTTGCTAACTTGTTATTTTTGACACTATCGAGACGGCAATAACGTCAACGGCAATGGCGGGAACCGAGTGCACTTCAGTTTGGTTAAAACTAAAGATATGGCTGTGTAAGTAAATGTACCCTAAGAGACAAACAATTGGTAAGTTCCTCCATGTACTGTTTAACATTACGACAAGCATAGACACGGTGAAAAGACACACAACTAAGTTAATTGTCCAATTTAATATTATTACGAAACATGTCCTATGACTATCAATTTGCCACGTGCTGACTCGACCCGCAATAAACTAGCCTCATTGACGCTTAAGACTGTGCCTATCGTTGGCATCAATCGGGTCGATATTAGCTGGCATGTACGCTAGCACCGCGATTAATAGCTATCGAAGCTTGAAACCTGTTGGGCAGAGGTTGAACTAAAGGGGAGGCTGGAGGTCCGCTCGGGGCACCTCTCAAGGTGTCCCGCCCCAGTACATAGGCGAGATGTGCTGGGTGTTTGTACGCGACATACGAGGCACAACTCTACGGTTCCTCGTCATAGCACAATGTAGTTTTATGAACGTTTTAATCATGGTTCAGTGTCTTTCTACCCGTTTATGTGTATATCTATAAATTAAGATCTTTTGTCGTCCCTCAATATCTACATTGAGAATATTTGAACCAGGTACATAGGTATTACAGTCTAGTCTAAATCCAATAAACTACAAAGTGGCGACAGGTGCAGTGGCAGTGCCCCTCAAATTTTTGCGATTTAAAGTTCTATATATCAGGCGCACGACTTGTCCGTCCTGTCACTTGATATTATATCGTACATCGAGAAAACCTGCAAGAACTTAACGGGTCACTATCATGGATTTTTGTCATATATGTACGCAGAATCTGTATAAAGTTCTTGTTTCGCGATACTTAAAAACTCGAAAAGCGCAAATTTTATATATCAAGCGGAATTATTATAGAAGCGTGTAACATTGTCCCTTAAATGATAACATTATTTGTTACGGACGGCCGTACGCACCTGGCCGGTCAGAGTAATAATGAGTAATTCAGGAGCTCTGATTGGCCGAGCGGCGTCCGCGGCGAATTAATAGGGCCGGTACGGTGTTGGAGACACCGGATCGGTATAAATATAAGTGAAAATTATTGTCATTGTCTCATTCGTAATTTTTTTGGTTCCATGTTCAGTCGCGTGGACATAGAAATAAGTTTAGTCCACTTCCTGAATCAATAAACCAGAAGATTTAAGTTTCAAAGGAGTTTTATTGAAGAAAAGAAGGATACCGAAGACAGTTCCTGGTCCGTTTGAGGCGGATTGGGACAGTGTTATCAATAATGTTAGTAGCAGTAGAGCTCCCTGTTAAAGAGTTCGGCCTTATTCAGAGTGGCGGCGGGCGCGGGAGCGTGTAAATCAAATATACGTAGACGCTCGTTGCGTTCACAGTGCGTAACCGATTTCAATACAACTTGGCAAATAGAATTCTACGAACTTATGAAGTCGGTTCCTTTTTTATAAAAAAAGTTGCATTCTGCTACTCTGAAGTGGAAAAATGATAGCTGCACTTGTAATATTATAATATCATCCACAGTGGCGATTCATATCATCGTTAAGTCTTATTTTAATTAAATTAATTAATTTTCCATATTCTGTTTATCGTAATAGATGTTTTGTTATAACAAATGCAAGTAAACCTTATATCACTGCAATATGGACGACTTTTTTTGAAGAATGTTACAAGGCGTCAATCGTTCGTCGTCGTTTAGCTTTTGGCGCTAGATGGCAGCACATTGAATGAAATTTTGTTATAACTTAACCAAAATGTCGTAACTTGCAACAATTGGTATTGTATTTTCAAGGATATGCCACTTGGGTAAAATTTTAATTATATTTACGGTCCACAACTTGTTACATCTTTTCAAATTAAAAACTACGACTACTTAATAGTTACCAGTTTAAGCGATAGAAGTTCTATTAATATGGAGGCTTCAAGCCCTTCCATTGTTTATCTTTTTTTCCGTGATGGCAAGCATTAGAGCGTATGCTGTCAATACGATAAGACGAAGTAGCATATAAAGTAATTTCTTTGTATACATTATAGTACGATGTTTTCAATAACAATAAATAGGAGGGTTGTCAATATTAGCGCTGCATTGAAATTACGTAAACGTGAAAAATATTTACATTCCCAATTCAAAACGTTGTCAAGTAATGTAATCATAATATCTTATAAATATATTGACTTTATATATAGATACCATTTAATGCTGTGGAGGTGGAACATAACTTTTAAGCATATAGAATGACATTTTATCAAACCATGATTGTAGGACTATGTTTAGTAAAATATATTGTACACATTTTTAAATTTAAAAAATAAAAATAATAATTAAATAAAAAGCTAAACGAGCGAAGTTTTCTCGTCATCCATTTAAATTCCACAACGTAGGAACGAATTTTGCGCGGCCGTTCCTCAACTATCAGTGAAAGAAAAAAAAATACAATTCTACAGGTCGTGACCACGGTTGTTGTATATATGAATATCAGCAAAATCAAAATATCTGCATCCGCATCACATTCATTGCGGATGTTCGAGCCGTGACATGACTTAAAATTAATTTATTTCTTCTGTTTATAATAAACAACAGTTGCTAATTGAAGATAGAGATAGTAAATTATTTCTGTAGCGAGTGCGATAAGGATGCATGAACTCCGGTCATAGATTATAGGTGCGATACGAACATTTTAGGCAGTTTGGTGAAGGACTGACAGTATTGCAGTTGGGAACCTTATTATAGATATTAGTAACGTACGCACGCTATCTTACACTATATACAGTCATTTCTTGCCTGTATTTGAAAAAACAAAGAATTTTAAAAAACAATATTTTTAATATAGGTAGGTACCTACTTATTTGCAAGTTTACAAACCAAAAACATCAACTAATCTTTGCCGGTACTTTGGGCGCCATCTTAGTTTTTTATATCAATCTTTGGTTATAAATACGTAATCATGAATAGTATCATTGCTAAGGCAATACCGTTGAAAAATACAAAAAACAAATCATCCTATAAAAGACACACCTTCATCTCATAAATAGTTAAATAAATAGTATGTACCAAAGTAAATAATTAATTTGCACATATTTTAAAATTGACACATAAATGTTTTTCCCGTACACGTCATTTCAATGTAAATAATGACATACTTTTTATTCTTTTTTTTTTTTAAGTTATACCAGGAAGTACGGATTAAGGCGGCTTCACTCGGTCCGTGGCCCAACTAGCGGCCCGCGCGAGTTCGCGCCAACGCGCGCTGTGGGAAAAGGGCCGGTCGAGCGCGAGCCTAACAAAACTGCGAATCGACGCGAATTGCTCCAATACGATTTCGTGCAGCAAGGCATCTCACTGCGACGGTTCAATTAACCATTCCTTCGACGATCGTCAACCGTACTGAACGTATTGTTTAAACTACGTAGCTACATGGATCGTAAAGAGTGTTGCACTGCTGTTATTGATAAGAAAGTATAGAAAAAAAAAACAAAGAAGATTAACATTGCAGGAACACGCGGTGCGGAGCAATTCGCTAGAGACCCCTCACACTTGCGTTTTTCGAGCGTCAGGCTCAATTCACACTGGCGGAAGCGTCGCGACCTGTTTTTCAAAGACAATGCATGCAATGCAAAATGCATGCTTGCAATAGCGCCCCCTCACAATGTGGTCGGTATCTGACGCCACACTGCGCGCAAGTGCGTCGACTCGCGATTCCATATTTGCATAACACAAATTTGTACCTTAATAGTGGGAAAATAGAGATGAATATGCTATAGGCGAAAAACATGACGTGTCGCAACGCTTTGACCCTGCGCCACCAACCAACCAACGCACGCACAGCGTCGACACGTACGCAGTATGCCTAACTAATTTGTGGACGCAACGCCAGCACTGTTCGACTGCTGAATAGTGTCAGACGTAGGGTATACGTCGTGTCGTCGCTGCGCGTGTGTTAGCAAGACGCTGACGCTCGAATGACGCTAGTATGGAGTCTCTAATTCTTGCGATGCGTCGTGCGAGCTCGTAGATTTCTGCGCAGTTTTGTGTTTCGACCCTTAAAGCGATGCCACAAGTATACTGCCGATGCGTTACGACGCAACGCTACAATTTCACCGAGAGCCACGCAATGCTGTGTCGCAACGTAAAGGTGGTGACTGACCGAAAATATTTACCGTAACGTAACTTCGATGCGAGCATGTTACGTTACGGCAATAGGCGACTAATCGGTGGTATCATTGCTCGTTTCGAAGCTTTGCGCTCGGCCGTGCTCCACATTCGCAGTCGAATTATTGGACGACGAAGTCATGTTCTTGGTTCTATTATAATCAATAGAATAATCAATTAAGGTTTACTCCAAATGAATAAATAAAAAAGGTTATTGGATATCAAATTTGTACAACAGCAGAAACTGGTGGTTTACCGTTGATACAGGGGGTCACGGGCGCAGTGGCAGTGCACATCAGATCTTTGCGATTTTAAGCTCTGAAGGGGCACTGCAACTGCTGTGGACAGGCGTGTCACTTGATATTATAAAAATAAAAATCTTCGGGATGAAACGTCAATGACCACTATTGACATGCTAAATGACACAAACTATAGACAGGCTTTTTTAGTTAAATCCTAATTGATTGCAGGTACCATGTTTCTCTGTCGACCCCTGATGTCTCGTGCTCCCTACGCCATCATCCTGCCTTGCAACTTTGTAAGAACAACTAAATAAAAAATCATCGACTGTGTTGTCGAAAGCTATACCACTTTATAAAAAGAAGAACTCTAACTGAATTCCAAAAAAAAAAAAAAAATCCTGTCAACTATTACAAATCATACATAAATATCTTCCAAGTAAATCCGGATTAGCCCAGGAAAATATAATGCTCGTAATGGGACATGCATGAGCATGATACACTCATAAATATTTCTTATCGAGCATAATAAAAAGGCCACTTCTGTTTACTACATTGTTATCGGTTATTTATCGCGAAAACGAGTAGGATTTATGTCCGCGTTCGAAGTCCTACCGCATAGAGACCAACGCAAGTACAGCGTCGACACAACGTCCGTTCGACGGCGACGCAACGCCAGCGCCGTGTATACCCGCCGTTCGACGCTATTTAAAAGGTCTACTAATCTACTCTCATTCTCCGTCAAACATCCGTCCGACACAATTACCGTCAAATAAGTAATACTCGACTAATGATTAACTTAACTGCCTCTGTTGCCGAGCGGTTACCATGCCGGACTGCCACGCAGAGGTCCCAAGTTTTTATTATATCGTGAATTTATTTCTATCGTGAGTCAAGAAGACAGCACATCAAGATGCACATGAGACTGATGTTGTTCCGTTGCACTGGACCTGATATTGGAACAAACGTGTATAGCATAGGTTCCCAAACTTTTCACCTCACGGCTCATCGCTAACGGCAAAACTAATTAAATATGTGTTTCTTATGTTAACACAAAAAATGAGAAGGAAAAAATTATACCTATATTTTTAGTGCAGTTTATATAGATAATTCAGGTTTTTATTTCAAATGCGGTAGCACTCCCTGGGCGGTAGAGATCACTTTGTGAAACCACGGTATATAGCTTGATGTGCTGTCGACTATACTACATATTCTGAACGAAATGGTGCTTTAAACCAGCGGACCACGTTAAGCAATTAACTTAGTACCAGCGATGGCACGGAGTAAATATTACTTCTGTGTATAGTAGTCGTACTAAGCGACGGGACGACTAAGTTGGGCACCTAGCGGTAAGCGACACGCCTATCCATAACAGTTGCGATACCTGAGACGCTGAGACGTAAGTTGACAAGTCCCGTGTGCCTGGAACTTCACCGGCACATACATTAATGGTCACATTACTGTTTGGCGGGCAGAAATAGGGAAGGTGGCAGTACAGTCCAGAACCTGGACGAGCTCTTTCATAAGGTGGTCTATAAAACACTGGGGCTGCAGCGGCAACGAGACGTCTCTCGCCTTATCGACAGTCACAGACAACAGACGACCCTTCGTTATCATTCTAATTAATTTATTTGTCCGGGGTCCACTGTACATTTAAGATGGCTAATATATCAGCCTTATTGATTATTGAGTTGACTCTAACTTCGCGTCTCATAAGAACCCTGACCCCATCGAAATTGCTTTATGATCGTAGTGGTGTAATTATTAATAAAAAGATCGAACATTTACAAAAAATTCCTTCGATCCGGACGGATTCGAACCGACGACGTCTTCAAGCAAACCGTACCAGACGCTATGCCGACTAAGCCGCGGAACGAACCAAAGGACCTTACGAATTCTTCTAACAGCTTGTATGTCGGATCTTTGTATTTGGTTTTCAACGACGTTTTACTCGTAGCGCCATCTATGACAAATCTATGAAAGTATTTCGTCACCCAGTTAGGTAATTTTACAGCTACCAGTCCTGACTAGACATGTCGCTATTATCTGTAATTAAATTTGTATTGAATTGATATTTAATTATTTTTCGTGAAATTACTCCACTAATTTGTTATAATTATTAATACAAAGATCCGAACACTTAGAAAAAATTCCTTCGATCCGGCCGGACTCGAACGTAGTCGTATAGCGGAAGAAATATTATTTGCACCGATGAATGTTATCTCTTGGAACAGCTTATCCTTTCTTTTACAATACAGTAATAAAACCATTAACACTTCTTTTACTTAAAGCGTACGCTGATTTAACGATTTTGGTCCATCGTACTAGTTATGGGTGCGTCAAATGCTTTTTCTAAATTCTAGTTTTCAATTATTTCTTTCAGGTCGGCTTTTTTAACCGACTTCAAAAAAAGGAGGGGTTCTCAATTCGACTGTGTTTTTTTTGTATGTGTGTTACGCGATAACTCCGCCATTTGTGAACAGATTTTGAAGATTCTTTTTTTGTTGGAAAAAGGGTACCTCAGAAGTGGTCCCATATAAATTTGAAGAAAATATTCAACCTCTAAGGGTGGTAAACTAGGGGATGAATGACTTTTGAGGTCGGTTTTTTTAGTACTATGTACTGAGATTAGGTTATTATAACATTAGGCACTTCGTAAAATACCGCCCGCCCACTTTTTTCTTACTAATTCAACAAGTTATTTACGCATAAATATTATCATGTTTAGAATTAAGTGCCAATGCGTAAAAGTGTTGTTGTTTGCACTATACAGATGGCACGTGTGTTACCAAGACGGTTCACCCTTTTGTCCAATTGTACTCTAAAGATGAAGCGATAAAACGAACCGGTGCAAACAATATTTCGCCAACTACAGCTTCGAAATTCGGTAACCAAGTGCAAGGTCCTCCAATAAAACTCCGTGTAGAACGTAAAATCTTTTTGTTCTCTTGAACTCGATGTATGGACTGTATATTATAATCAATTGTCGGAGAAAGGTGTTCCACATAACATAGATACATAGGTGTATTAGATATAGCTACAAGGAGCAACGTAGAGTTATTAAAACCGCTAAACATTAATTAATTAGATTCGGATTCCGGATTTCCGGAAATGGTTTGACTGCATCGTAGGACAAAACTACTGACTTATCGTTGGGTTTGAAAGTAATTTTGATGGCGCCATGTAAAAAATGCCGTAGATAACTGACCTTTTACCACAAGAGAATAAATAATAAAGTAACGAGAATGGTCACCTTCCGCCCCTCCCTAGCTTTAGATACAGCATAATGACGGGCACTTTGACGAAACGGCGACATTTGCTAGTACAACTTATGAAAAAAAAAATTATTGAAAATTTTATTTACACGGGGAATTTTAGGATATTTTAGTTTCTATGAGAATCGAGACCGCGGTCTAAAAATTTTTTTTTTTTAATTTGAAAACACAGTAACAGATGCTCATCAATTCGAACGACTAGCAGAAATGTCTTATTTTAAAAGGAAAATGTTCACAAAAATTTGCTGGGCGCTTAAACAAGACGAAAAAGTGCCATTTTTGACGGCCTCACCCATGTACGGCTATTGATCTTCCTAAATAGAATAGAGAGAGGAGTTTCTTTCATCCGGTAATCCGGAATTCGAAAACGTAATTAATTAATATTTAGTGGATTTAACAACTTTATGTCGCTCCTTGTAGCTGTATCTATACATGTATCTATGTATGTGGAAGACCTTTTCCCGACCATTGATTATAATAGACACTTATGAAACTTATGATTGAACACTTGAATCTCCTTAATTTTACACAATCAGGATCCGCTATGTCTATCTGACTTAATACAATACCGTAAGCTTATAAGTCAATCGTAATACAATTGTATGTCGCCCTGAATCTTATTGGATTCCTATTTACATGCTGATGTCTCCCACACCGTACCGGCCTAATCAATATGCCGCGGGTGCTCCCGGCCAATCAGCGCTCGTGAGTTATTTAGCGATTTAATCTCGCTTGCTCTGACCGGCCAGGCGCGCCTGATTGCAAATTATGCTAATGAAGCTTGATATCTGACATTGTCTTCTAATTTGGTCGACTGTTACTTATTTGTTTCGGGCGAATGTCGGACGGATAACGAGAGTAGACATAGGGCGCACTATAAGTTTCCGGAACAGGCCACTTACATAAACAATATTTAAAAAGTAATTACATTTGGAAATGGAACTCTTTGGCTGTAGAATACAGTCTGTTTCATGTAACTGTCACTTGTTTTTACATTGTGGCGTCATTTTAGAAATTGGTTGGTTACATCACCATAGATTTAAGTCGTGAAAATTTTCATACTATGATTTTCTACGACTTTAACTGTAATTTAACAGCTGAGCGAAGCTTCGCTCGGCTTCAAACTGCTTTTGCCGATGAAGCACCATGCAAGACGACTATTTATAGCTGGTTTGCAGAATTCAAACGCGGTCGTGGAAATCTCAGTGACGAATTTCGTGATGGTCGCCCTGGACGGGCGACCATCACGAAATTCGCTGTGAACAACAAAAACATCGATGCTGTGCGCCATATGATCAAAACAGACAGGCATGTGACATACCATGAGGTTCGGGCATCTTTAGGCATAAGCATGAGTCAAATACAATCAATACCACATAAACATTTTGGGTGTGAAAAAGCTATGCTCTCGGTAGGATCCCACATAATTTGACTGAGGCTCAGAAAACGGATCGCGTCCCTTGATGCAATGCCATGCTTGCCAGATTCAACGAGAGGGCGTCAAATTTGGTGTAGGACATAGCAACAGGTGACGAAACAGGGATTTATAGTTACTACCCCAAAACAAAGCAGCAATCGAGTGTATGGGTCTTTCGAGATGAGCCGAAACCAACTGAAGTGGCGCGCGTGCAAAGTGGCTCTAAGCGGATGATTGCTTCTTTTTTTAATAAAACTTGACACGTGGCTACTGTTGCTTTGGAAAATCGTTGTACCGTGAATAGTGATTGGTACACGACCATTTGTTTGCCGGAAGTTATTCAAAACTCCGTAAAAAATAACCGTAAACGCCGTATTATCTTGCATCATTATAATGCCAGTTCTCACACGGCCAGACAGAGAAATGAAATTTTGAAGGTGAGCAACGTTGACCTTATGAGCCATTCCGCGTACAGTCCCGACCTGGCACCATGTGACTTTTATTTATTTCCAAAAATTAAGAACCAGTTACGCGGTAAACGATTTTCATCGCCTGAAGAGAGGCTGTCGAAGAGCATGAAAAATATGTTTCAGAGATTGTCAAGGAGGAGTGGCATAAATGTTTTCAAAATTGGTCCATTCGTATGAAAAAGTGAATTAACGCTAACGGAGAATATTTTGAGAAACAATAAGTTCATTTCTGACCATTTGTAGTATTTTTTTCGTATTCATTCCGGAAACTTATAGTGCGCCCCACGTAGTAGTGGTCTTTGCTTCGTTTTCACTTACTTTACTCGCATTGGTCCTTTCAGACACGTCCATTTTATTGTTGACATTTATGATCTGACCTTTTTAAAGGACAGCTTTGCCACCAATGCCCGCCTGGGCCAATGTCCTTTTCCCCTCGTTTCGTTACGCTCACTCGATATACAGCTTTATTTCTGACACAGCAACATTAATACAATAATTCAGTAGCTATAGAGCTGTGAAAGAGTTCGTCCATAGAAGTACTGCCACCTTACCTATTTCTGCCGCCAAGCAGTGATATGAGCATTAACTGCGTTCCGATTTGAAAGTGTAAGGGTGCTGGTGAAATTACAGGCACATTTGACTTGTCGACTTATGTATGTTTCAGGGTGACGAGCGCAGTGGCAGTGCCCCTCAGATCTTTGCGGTTTAAAGCTCTGATTGGTACCGCAACTGTTATGGACAGGCGTGTCGGTAACAACTAGGCATATAAAAAAATACATGCGTACTTGAAAAATAATGAATGCAATTTGTCTATGTACACTCTGTTTGACAATTGTGTACTTTTCGTCAAAGCAAATAAGACACACCTTCGCATGTATGTTCAGTGCACACAAAGCATCAATTCGCATGTATATAAAGTAGGCGAACAAATATGAAACATAAATATTTTCATCAATACGTCAATTGCGTGTAGAGATCAAATTTACGCACTTAGCAGATCGTAATGTGAAAGTAAATAAAATTTTCATCAAATAGGTAGCTCGTAGCTAGTATAGGAGCACGTAACTAGTAGTATGACATAGTTACATTATTATTAATTATTAATAGAAATTAGAATAAACTAAAACTAAAACTAAAGCATTAATATTAGACATAACTGGTTGAAGACTGTACCACCTCAGTCAGCCGTGACCATGGGACCTGTAAAGGGCCCGAAACGTCGGTTTGTTTGAAAAAACAAATATACGCGATTTAAATCCGGAAAAATAGTTTCATTTCCTATGTGTAACAATCGCGAAAACCTAAGAACTGAATAATACATTACTTGGTTCACATGTTTATCATGGTACGAATATGAGTAATATAAGATTGTTTTTGGAAAGGTTATTTTAGGCCCCCTGTACTCTCTCGATATCAATCGGAAACAATTAGTGTCAAATAAATAATACTCAACTAAATGAAAAGACGCATAACGCGAATGAAGCTTCAGAATTGATAGATAGATAGATAAAAACTTTATTCACTTCCATGACAACTTATTTCCATAGGATTCACTAAAACTAACACCACAATTATTTTTATATTGAACCCATCGACCTACTACCAAATGGACATCGGGTTCGCGCTAAAAAGTGTCCGCAACTATAGGGCGTTAAAATCGCATACAGTGCGTCAATCGCGCAACAGTCTTCGTTTGTTCTACTGACAGCGCGGTTGTCAATCATGCAGTACCATGTAAAAATTACTGCAGTAAAGTGTAAAAACTGGATTCTGTATCAAAAAGAACGTATAACTATACGACTATTACTTGTTTGACAGTAATTGTTTCGCACAGATGTCGGTCGGACGACGAGAGTAGAGAATTTTTCTTTGTGTTCGATCTTTGTATTAATAATTCGACCCATCCGAAGAACAGAGTCCGATGTATTATACAACGAAAATAGGATAAATACATAATTTCCTTATTCAAAATAAGGCCTAGCTATAGGTGTTTTCATAATTTGATGTATTATTTCGTTTCGGAAATATAAAATCGATCAATGGTCGCTCTGATATCCACATCTAAGAACAGCGAACGAAATGTATAATGTCTTGAGAATAAACAGTCTTGCACATAGGTCTTTGTTCTACGGCTGCGTCGAATTATAACGCAATTGACAACTTCCATAAAACTGTAATAGTTACAAAATATCCACTTCACAAAACAGTAAGTACTGTACATTGTAGGTCCAGGAAAATTCTATTAGTATATTATTTGATGTGATCGCGTCATGAGAAACAATATTGACATTAGCTCCACTTTGTAACATCGTCTAACGTGTTCATACAACAATATTGGCTTTTCAAATATATTATGTAAAAACCTGACTGTTGCGAGGTTTATTTTAAAGCTGGCAAATAAGGTGTTGCAAAATTCTGCAATTTAAATAAGTTTAACCGGAAATGAAATATCTTTATTACTGTTATTACTAGAAATTGGAAAGATGAATGCAGCTTAACGGCGGCTTCCCAGTTCCCGTTGTTCAAAGGCAAAACGGGCGAGTTCACGCCACGGGCGAGTCCGGACGGCCTCGGGTCGACATAAATGCACGTGCATTGCACTGGCACGTGGTGCGTCTATAACTCAGTTGTCGACAAATTTCTGTTTTATTTTTATTCACAACACCCGAATCGAACGTCAACCTGTCGTATTCGAAACCGAATCGAATTGACGTTACATCCGTACGAATATTCGAACTTGTCGACCGGAAAAGGCTATATACGTTATTCAGAACACAGTTATCGAATGCAAGTTACCGAACGTTCTATTGTTTACAAAGCAAGAATGTATGTAATGGAATATGGAAATCTCTTATTATTTTAAATATAGTCTGGATTTTTGTTCAATTCTATTCATTTATTTTAATGCAAGACTTCAGCAAGATTCATTGTAGGTGAAAAAGTGACGGCGCCGATCCTTAGTCTATCGGGTAACCGCCTTCGATATCCTTTCTCAAATGAAACTCCTTAATCTTGTGAAGTGGACTGTATATTCGTATAAAAAGCTTATGTCGATCTGACTTACAATTATGACACGTCTTACTACTAAGACCGAAAGAATACGAATGAAGCTAATCAAAGCGAAAGAAGAACAACGCAAATACCAATGTTCGCTTATACATATACTACATATATTGTTCATCTAACCGATATCTAGGATGTTATAATACTCTATGTGAGTAACAAGCTTTGCCGAATAAAACTGAGAAATGCTAAAGTCACGTGTTATGCTCAATTCGGTGAGTTCAAAACTTTAAAATGCTCCCTTGCAAACTTGGCAAAGAAGCAGACCCATGGTTTGAACTGCCATTCGAAGATCATTTGAAGAATGCATAGCTATTTCTGCAACCACTTCTGGGGGTCTACTCTCATTCTCCGTCCGAATAAATAACTGTCAAATAAGTAATACTTGACCAAAGTAAAAGACGCATGATGCGTCACTCGCATCATGCGTCTTTTAATTCTTCTTCAGCTTCGTACTTGACGTTGTCTTTTAATTTGGTCGAATATTACTTATTTGACAGTTATTTTTTCGGACGGACGTTAATGGTTTCCACATGTATCTTCCTTAGCCAGCAGATTAAGCTCTGCTGCATACGCAGTCCGTAGAATACGTGAGCTTACCGATGTTACTGTTAGACTAGTTTGCTTTAGTTATTTCCATAGTATAATGTCCTACGGGATTCTCATGTGGGGTAATGCGGCAGATATACAAACCATATTTGTGTTGCAAAAACGAGCGGTTCGTTCTGTGTACCGTTTAAGTTAGGTTAGGTTTAGGTTCTCGGGTTTCTGTCAGGGTTCAAGGAGTAAAATGCTCAAATATTTTGTATGACGGTAAAAATATACATAATTTCATTAAGAAAGAAGATATCCATAATATTATCCTTAGAATTAAGTCCAAACCCATTGCACCACGATTTTGTTTAACTAAAGTTAACGATTATTTTATGTGGACCTGTATACTTTTTACAGTAAAATTCCGGAGAACATATTAAGATTATCATTTCCTAAGTTTAAAACTTACATTAAAAGTATTTTAATTGAAAAGACATATTACAAAATTGAAGAGTATGTTTTAGATAAAAAAGTATGGAAAGACAACAAGAACTAGATTCACCACAATTATGATTCAAAGTGTATTCCATAGCTTTTAAGTTTATTTAAAAAGAGCAATCCCTAGAGTTTTTTGCTCGTTCTTCTCAGGGAGGTCAGCGTAGTGAACGAGCAGCTAGTAGTAGCTTAAAAACGACGTTTTCAAGTGTAAAAATTTTACCTATGGAATAAATTATTATTTGACTTTGATACAAACTTAGGTAAAAAGAATCTAGAAGAAAAGACGACACTGGGTGTTATCATTCAACAAGAGCAGGTCGAAATAAGTTCTTACTATTTTATTGAATAGAACATACGTAGTTTGTTTTACCGATTCATATTAATCATAACTTTGTCAATCCCCTAACTTGCCACCCCTAGAGGTGGAATATTTTCTTCAAAGGACAACAAGCAAACTCACATATACATTTTTATTGACATCATTTGTATGCGTCTGTTTATGAAAAATATGTGAAAATATAGAATTGAAATTCCTGAACAAATTTTGTTTAAGGTTTATTATTCTGAGAAGTCAGCAATTAAAGATATTCCCGTTTGAAGTTTTGGAGGTTATGTGTTACGTGATTGAATAAAATATATTCGGTGTATTATTATATCAAAATAAACTACAGAAGCCTTAAACAGAGACAAGCTGAATGGTGCCGTGGGTTTCTGGTTTTGTATATTGGTATAGTCAAAAGGCATGAAGTTAAGCCATAATTTGTTAGAAAGAACTGTTAAAAACTGAGTTAATCAATAACATACCACAGACTATTGCACTGGTAACTCGGACACAAATTATTATTTTGTGAAACGTGCCATCTATCCCTGATTTTTGGGAACACTTTTGTCAGTTTTACCACTTTATCGCGTGGCATTTTGGAGAAGAAATTGTCGACTTTATTTGATGTAATGAAGTAGTTAATATTTTATCAGCTTATTACAAACCGGTCAAACCAGTACATTTGATATTATGTAAACTAAATGTGGACCATATCCATACGTAGTAGAATTGAGAACCTCCACCTTCTTTTAAAGTCGGTTAGAAACAGTCTGATATATAATTTGTAACAATCGCAAAAACCTAAGAAATTAAAACTTTATCAAAAGGCGTGGTTTGCGCGAATGTGACCTCCTTAATATAACACGAGCTCGCGTGACTCCCAACTGGTTTGTGATCTTGCGACCCCGTATATGCAGTGTGACTACGCGTGACCTAGATAATGTGACTTTGACAGTGACCCCTATGGCTCTCACATTTAAGTGCACGTGGTTTCTATAACCACACAGAGCATAGTCATGATATTGTAGAAAAAAATGTGCTATTTTTAAATTATTGTAACCTCGATATTTGTCGAAATTTTTTATAAACTTCAACTAACGAAAACTACCGATATAAAAATAGTAACGACTGTTTATTGTACTTATACTCTTGGTTGAACTGTGGTGTAATTCTATGTTTTCATTAATTCACAATTCATTAAATTAAATGTTGTAACTGTACCATTGTACAACGCAGGACCATTTGTAATGGCAATTAAAATCTTTAACAGAATCCCCAAGCATCTCAATTCAAACGCAGTATAATTTATTTAAAAAACATGCGTTTATAATGCCTATAAAAATTTATAATAAGTTACCAAACTCCATAAAAGAAATACCCAGCGACAACAGTTATACATATTTGAAAAAAAATTTAGTAAGTAAAAGTTACTACAATGTAAGCGAATATTTAAACGATAAACAAATATGTTCTTATTAAAATAATTAATGTACACAGTTTATTTAGTGGACATACAAGTATAAATACTAAGCATAGATGCTATCGCAATATTTTGTTATTATTATTAATTTTATTTTCTTTTTTTGTTAATAATAATATAATAATAATAATATAGTATTACAATAGTTTTTATTTGAGATTTAAAAATTGTCTTTTTGTATAATTTGTATTTTATTTCTTATAAGGTTTTTGAAGAATTTATTTGTTAAATGGGCAGTCTCTGTTTTTTCAAAGCTCAAATTTAAGCGTTGTAACATTGTAAACTTTTGGGAATATGATAAAGTATTGAGTGTCTTAAAGCCCATCTGATACAAAATAGTTATTTGCAGCCTACAGGTTTTTTGAAGAAGAAAGAAATTTTAAAATGAGAATTAATTCTTATTTTAATTTTTAGATTTTAAACTGTACTAGTTTTATAAGTTTTCCTAAATAATATTTTTTTTATGTTAACTTTATAATATTTTTATTTGTGGCGCCCTATCATCATAGTCACGTCGAGAACAGCATAATGCAAACCAGGGCGTTTTGATCAGTCGCACAAGCTGCCCCCCGCCTGCATCTCTGCCGTCACGCGTGCTAAAGACACACGATGTTCCTAATGATTTTGGTACTGTAGCGTTGTAGAGCCAGTGTCTCTAACACGCAAATGTATTTTCATCCTCCATTAAAAAAAAAAATTAAAAATACAAAAATAAAATAAAAACTTTTTATAGTCCATTTCACGTTTAGGCACGCAGGCTTATTGAGACTGCAAAAGTGGCGCGCGCGGGTCACGAATGTAGCGCTGCAAATGCGCTTCTACAAGTGTCTAATTTAAAAGCGCCTTAACTTTGTCTGATCTGTACCTTCTGTCACAATTATTTGAATTAGGTAAGGGAAAGGTATCTCGTACAAAGGTGTACAGGGTAAGGTATAATGGAAGGAGTATCTTACAAAGTTGCAAGTCAGGATGATGGCGTAGGGAGCACGAGACATCAGGGGTCGACAGAGAAACATGGTACCTGCAATCAATTAGGATTTAACTAACAAAGTCTGTCTATAGTTTGTGTCATTTAGCATTTCAATAGCGGTCATTGACCCGACTTTCATCCCAAAGATTGTTTTATTTTTATAATATCAAGTGACGGGACGAACAAGTCGTGTGCTTGGTGGTAAACTACACGCATATCCATAACAGTTGCAGTGCCACTCAAGAGCTTTAAATCGCAAAGATCTGAGAGGCTCTGCCAATGCGCCTGTCATCTTGAGACATAAGTTGACAAGTCCCATGTGCCTGTAATTTCACCAACACCCTTACAAACCGGAACACAGTAATGGTGACATTACTGCTTGGCGGCAGAATTAGGTAAGGTGGCAGTACTTCCCTGGACGAACTCTTTCACAAGGACCTATACTGCTACTAAGACCTTCAGCGAACGATAAGCGACGCCTATAAGTCTGTAGGTGTCACCGCTCTACCAACTCATCTACAGATTGAGTTGGTAAGAGCGGTGGTCTAGTTTGGCATATATAGACGCAGGTTCGAGTGACATCAGATCGAAGTAACACAAGAGAACTGCTGATACAAGACGGGGTAGTCGGGTATTTAGTACCTATTGGTACGCCAGATGTCGCGGCGGGTACCAAATAGCTATTTTTGTAACTAATTTGTTTACATCAAAGCTGGTCTAACTTCTAGTGCCAACAAACAAATCTACTAGATGGCTATTATTGCACAGATTTTTATGGATAGTGCAGATTATTCTTTTACTTTGTTTACAAATAGCGCCATCAAAAAAATCTACCCATATTAGGAAGCATTAATTTATAAATAAGTTTGTAACACACACGGAAAAAAAACAATGAAAGTACCTTAAGCCTCGATTACTATGAAAACCGATGTTGCCAAATTCACACATTTTTAACTGAAAACACTACAAAATCTTGATGTTGATTGGTCGTAGTTTCAAATTTAAAAAGAAATAACGAATTCAGGATTGTTATTATAATTTAAACTTTACCCTGTTGGCATACCGTTGGAAGTTCAATATCATCAATACCTGTTATTACAAGTTACGACGTTTTGATATTATATTGATATTTCAATCAATGTACTGCCATCTAGCGATTAGTTACCGAATGACGACAAATTGGAGTTATTAATTTACTTCTCCAAATAAGAAGCGAGCATATTGCAGGGGTTTTACTTACGTTTCTTGTAACAAAAAAACTATTTCGAGAAACAGAAAACTGAAAATTTATTAAAATAAGCCTTTCCGATGATATGAAATACCACCACTCACCCACACACAATTTATGCACTCCAAACAGCACAGTAAGGCAATTTCTAGGATTTTAGAGAATATGCACAAAATAATGACACAACCATACAATACAAAGCGAAAATAGCGGACTGGGCTCAGATAGGTCTTTCGAGGCCTATAGTTGGCACGCGTCAGACGCTAACTGACAATTTCTACTGTATTTATTATTCTGTGGTAACACACAACGCCATCTATTGCCACGCAAATTTACTCGACTTGGTTTCTGACAAATCAATCGCGAGTCGCGAGTAGCGAGAGCGATGCGGCGTGTATATTCATATGAACTCGAACGGGCGATTCACCGACTTGGGCACAATCGGCCGTTGAGTTTGGCACAACCACGACTCGAGCGTGTTCCGAAGGGCGCCGAACGGACCGAATGAGAACGCGTAGTTGAGTAGCTAGAGTTGATTCGTTGTGGGAGTAACTCGAGTCGATCATGGCTAAATGAAATGCGCGTGGTACCGACTAAAGTTGGGCGTTTAAACGAAAAGCACTTTAAAAAGTCTGCTTTTTAAATAAGCGCATAAGCACGCTTTTCATTTTAAGCGTAAGCGTTGGTAATTGGTCATTTCTATAGGCACTCAACAATAAAATTTTTTACAACGTGCCTAAGTTTCAAGTAGCGCCGTCTATGTTTCCTAAACAAATTAATTCAGCATAACGTTGCAAGCTTTTTTAAACAAAGTCTATGCGCTTATACGTTTTTCTAAACGACTTTTTAAGCGTCAAACTAAAAAGAGTTTAAGTGAAAAGCGCTTTTACAAGCACGCTTTTCAAACGTACGTTTTAACGTTAAAATAATAAGCCGTTTTTTCCATTTCAGCGGTTAACAACTACAAAAGTTACACAACTTATGTTTTTGAACGCTTTTAAACGCCAATGAACAAATGTTAATATAATAATGTTATGTCATAAATAAAAATATAACTCGTTTTTTGCAAAAAAAACTTCTATCTTAAAACCTTTAGTGGTCTACTCTTGCGTTTCGCTGTCAACAAAACGTTGCAAACTTTTTTTACTATGCACTTAAACGATTTTGTTAGCTTCAAACTAAAGAGCGTATAAGTGAAAGCATAACGTTTAAACGTTAAAAAAATAAGCAGTTTTTCCCATCTCTAGTACCGTCCTATGCTACGCTAATGCATCGCGAAATTATGCGAATGCGTGCGTCCGTACATGACACGCGGCGGGCGTGCACACATACAAATCGCGCTACTACTTTTGTATGGAGAGGCCATACTTGTCTTATTATGCTATGTTGTAGCACACCCCGGACACTGCATGCAGCGGTCGAAAGTTATTTACTTACTACTAATGCATACAGCAAAGCGCTATCTGCACACGCACAAACGTGTGCGTGAAGTGGCAGGGTTACCCATCACTGTCTCCGTGTCTATTACGTGGTATGAGCGGCGACTAAGCGAAAATTCTAACGCGAATCAGTTATCTATAATTCTATTAATAGAATCCTAATAATTACACAAGTTCATTAGGTATTTATATCGATATAGTCTGTATTATATATTACTCTGCACTATATTAATGAAAAAAACCATAACTGAATGAGTCTCAGACATAAGTTTTTTAACCGTACAATGTTATATATTAACGTACAAGTTTCGTAATGAATAAATGAAAAGTATATACAAACATCCAAGCCGTCTTAGCACGAAAATGGCTCGCCGTCAGCCTTGCTACCGTTCAGTCAATGTGCGGGGCGGTGGTGCGGTATCTAAAGCTAGGGAGGGGCGGAGAGCGTCGGTTCTCGTTACTTTTGTATGGAGATGCCATACTTGTCTTATTATGCTATGGTTATGGTATATATAATACATACACGTATATATTTATAATACAAGCATTATGCTAACTGAACATTACGTCAATGATCTTTCGCATATACATGTTTCTCGTCACAGAGCGGATTGCGTCCGACTATCACTGTTTTTAACCGATTTTACACAAATTATTTACAGCACAAAGACAAACAAATACAAACAAAAATAGAACAAAGTTACAAAGGATCTACACAAAGATGAACTTATCTCTATATAAGAGCTTTCGTCCAGACAACTCCAGCCGTGGTGATGAAAGATAGTCTGTAGGACTAATTACACCATGTAACACAATTTTTGTTTCTAGGTTATCAATATCATTTTCTAATTGATTCTAACATAAAAAAAATTAAATTTTGTGGTCAGAACAACGAAAAGTTGAAATTTACATACCTTAATGGTACGTAAATTTAAACATTTTGGGTTTCATTAAATTAAAGACAAAAAGAGAATATTATATCGAGTTCTTAGGTTTTCGCGATTGTTACTCATAGGAAATGAAACTATTTTTTCTGGTTTAAATCGCGTATATTTGTTTTTTCAAATAAAACAAAGTTTCGGGCCCTTTATACAGGACCTATGGTCACGGTTGGCAGACAGATTGACGTTGGTTGTTTGAAAAAACAAATATACGCGATTTAAATCGGGAAAAATAGTTTCATTTCCTAAGAATATGATTTTTTTTATAATATCAAGTGACGGGACGAACAAGTCGTGCGCCTGATGGTAAGCTACACGTCTGTCCATAACAGTTGCAGTGCCACTCAGAGCTTTAATTCGCAAAGATCTTAGGGGCACTGCCACAGTGCCCGTCACCCTGAGACGTAAGTTGACAAGTCCCATGTGCCTGTAATTTCAGCAGCACCCTTACTCTTCAAAACCGGAACACAGTAATGCTGACATTACTGCTTGGCGGCAGAAATAGGTAAGGTGGCAGTAGTTCCCTGATGTTCCAAATCAAAGCTTTAACACGGGTTTATGTTTGTCTGACGTGTAGTGTCGTGATGTGTCAGAACAGGGGGTCTACATCCGACATCCGTTCAAAACAATTAATGTTAAATAAGTAACACTCGACCAAATGGAAAAACAATGTCAAGTATGAAGCTCCATTCGCATCATCCGTCTTTTAATTTGGTCGAGTATTACTTATTTAACAGTAAATGTTACGGACGGCCGTACGCGCCTGGCCGGTCAGAGCCAGAGTCCAGAACAGAATGATTAATTCGAGAGCTCTGATTGGCCGAGCGGCGTAGCGACCCATTGATAGGACCGGCACGATGTGGGAGACATCGTGCCGGTATAAATATAAGCGATTATTGTTACTTTATTCATTCACTTTTCATCACTCTTCTAAGAAACACTTGTTTTGTAAGTTTACATGAATATATACAGTCCACTTTAAAAATAAGAAGTTTTTATTATCCAAGGAAGATTAAAGCAGAGGATCGAAGAGCGTCGGTCCTGAACAGTAATTGTTTCGGACGGATGTCTGACGGAGCACGGAAATAGACCCTCAGTATCGGTTTCATACATTCTATTTGGTGAGATTTATATTAGTGTGTCGCAATGTGTTGTGATGGCTTGTGTTGTGTCGCGTCAAAAGCGATCCCGATCTGCGTCAGGATGGGTGAGGTGGTGGGTGACGGAGTGGCCACGTAACGACAGATCAGACAAGTCTGCACGCGCCAGTGCTCGTGTTGTGTGTGACGCGTCAGAACCTTGGACAATCTAAAATATTGATGCTTTGAGCATCGCTTTCAAGTTCTTCAACGATATAAAGAAACTCGCCTCTCACCTCTCTTTTTTTCTATCCACTGGATAAACCCAATATCTTCTTCTCTTTCTTTCTTATTTTTAGAAGAGTTGCTAGCACGGGAATACATTGAAAATTTATATTTAAATGAACTCTCCGAGAGCCACGACGTTGTTGATTCAAATAACGTTAGGAGGCCTTAGAACACGACATAAAGATGTGATAGTTAGCCGTCTCATCAGAGCACGACACAACACGTCAGATAGACGTGATAGAAATCCTGCTTTACTGTGAATACTACTTACTAAAATAAATAAACAAATAAATAGGGGAAAGATTAATTACACTGTTGGATTTTGGGTATATGTCTTTGGTATGATTTCCACTGTCCACGGTTTGCTGCGATTCCGTTCCAGCAGGTCGATTCAGAACCTTACGATAACTCTGTTGGGTGTAATTTCTTTTAATTTTTATTCACAATAGCCAAATCGAACGTCAGACGGTCTTATTCGAAACCGAACCGAAAAGACGTCACACCCGCACGATTACTCGTACTTCTCGCCAGGCAAAGGTTACAAACGTTGTTCAGAACACAGTTGTCGAATGAAAGTTACCGAACGTTCTATTGTTTACAACGCAAGAACGTAACATGGCAATCTTTTATTATTTTAAATAAAATCTAGTCTAAGTCTAATCTTTTATTTTTTTAAATCCGTCCGACGACTCTCGCTGGCGGTCTGCCCACATTTCGTCTTCCTAAACGGGGTCTCAAGAGCAAAGCTCTCGGGGTCCAGTGGTCGTCATCTGTACGACATACGTGTCCAGCTCATTGGCATTTCCGTTTAGCATTCCGTACGCCCACGTCGATGATGTTTGATAACGTTTTAATAGAAGACTAAGGGTCGTATTCTAGAACTCTATTCAATGCTCAAGTCAGGATTGCACTGGAAACACAAGCACTGGAAATACGACCCTAACAGCAGGGACTTGAGTATGATTTTCAGTGCAATACTCAAGTCCTGACTTGAGCATTGAGTAGAGTTCTAGAATATGACCCTTAGTCTTCTATTAAAACGTCATCAAACGTCATCGACGTGGGCGTACGGATTGGATTATTTATGATGAGATTTATGATAACCTTTGACAGTATCTTTCAACATTACTATCTTAATTAGATTCAAACGCGTCACCTATTTACTATTTATCTTGAAACAAAATCTTTTGAACTTTGTGATCTATTGTTAATGTTGCATAATGTAGAGATCGCATATCAGTCTAGCTAGACGTCTTCATGCGCTAACGGCAGCTCAAACTCAAAACCCAAATAATGTTTAATTCATAGGTAAGCAAATTACACTTCAAATCGTCTTACTGCTCATTCGTAAGGCAGATTCCCCAGAGAACAATGAGCAACAAACTCTTCGTAAATATACATTCGTACACGTTTGTCATTCATGTGGAGATATGGACACGTAAGAAGCAGATCTCCCTACTACATTGGAAATGCCGTGACAGATCTGAAGAACTCTGGGTGCAGAAAACGAGGAAGATCGAAGATTATATAGAATACAATAGAAATCATTTATTTTCTATAATATATGTTATATGGACCGATCATATCGCCAAACATTTAAGGAGCTGCCACGACACATCCAACAGAGCAAAATGGAGGTTAGGCACACGAAAAGCAGACCCCACCACGACCCCACCATCAGATGGGAATAATAAAGCTGAGGAGAAAGAGTTATTTTTAGATATTTATCATTAACAATATTTATTTCAAACATCACAGATCGAGACTACCTGAAAGAGCTAAATGAGTCACTACCATGGATTTTTGTCATCAAATTGGATTGATTGTTGTCAAATAAGTAGAAGCTGTAAAATACCTTAAATAGGTCAATGCCTTAAATAATAAATTTTTCGTTTCACTATAGTTTTAAACCTTGTGAATGAATCAACCGGAATCTTGTTATAGAAGCTGATTCTCGGACCCTTCGATATTCTCACGTTTACGAAATAACCTGACATCCTCAATGTCTACCGCAAAAATCATTGAAATTTCTATTGAATTAATTAAGTGAATAAATATACATTACGTACGTTGCTCTGATCGCAAAGTAACTAGCTAAAGCACTTGTGTTATGGAAATCGGAAGCAACGACGGTACCACTAACACCCAGACCCGAGACAAGATAGAAAAATTAGTTTTCCACGCTGACCCAGCCGGGAATCGTACCCGGGACCTCAGAGATGACCACATGAAAACTGGTGTGCAAGTCACTCGACCACGGAAGCCCGTCAATTAATTTATTGATTAATGTAGAATTAATTAATAAATAAATGTTGCCAGACAATGAGCACTACAGCAACGGAATTCACTCCCACTACCCAGAAAATCTTGACCGAAACTAATTTTTTTTTAACGAACACGCACACATTTATAGCCCCGCACTAAAGAAACCCTGTGTCGCAAGTGCCATGGACACGTATATAGACAACCACAAATTATACCCAAACTTACAAGACAAATAAATGTAGGCCATACAAATATTTCTCCCGGTCCGGGAATCGAACACGGGACCTCTGCGTGAAAGACCAGCATAGTAAACGTTCGGCCACTAATTCCATTTCCAATGTGTAACAATCCCGAAAACTTTAGAACTCGATAAATAAAATAATAGTTTATTTTCTCATGCAAGGAAAATAGATCTTTATTACAGTAGACTAACAATATTAAATGTTGTACCTTTTGTGAGAGACTGGAGACCGTACTAGGCAACTAAGCCTGTATTACAGCTCACCAGGACCTCACCCTCTAAGTCTGATCTTAGGTAAATAAAAACCAATAAACTAAAAGTTCGTAGAATTACATGTATTTGCCAAGTTTTATTGCAAATCGGTTCCCGGAAAGTGCGCGAAACCGTAATCATCCCCTAGTTTGCCACCCTTAGAGCTGGAACATTTTTCTTCAAATTTAAATGGGATACCCTGTCAAATTTAAATGGGATAACAATAATGAGGTACCCTCTTTCCAACAAAAAACGAATCATCAAAATCGGTTCACGAATTATCGAGTTATCGCGTAACACTAAAAAAAATACAGTCGAATTCAGAACCTCCTTTTTTTGAAGTCGGTTAAAACTAGTGCAATAATAAGATAATATTTACAAGTTTTGTTTAAATAAAACGTTGGGTGGCGTCTGTAATATATTTAGATATAATTATCAGAATAAAAAGTCATTAATTACAATCGTTGATAAATTATCGGTTTTAAAGTAGAGGCTTAAGATTACCTATCAAAGATGATTGGATAAAGTCTGCAATGTAAACAACAACAAAACAACTACAAAAGTTACCGGTAAAGTATTTAAAGGCGCGTTCCCATTATATCGTTACGACAGATATTCGTGCAGTTTAAAGTGTCGTGGCTTGTATATTGAAATGAAGTTGTTCACACATAGAACAACACGATTAACTATTGTTCACGACTTTTTGACGTTACGACGACAGACTGTCGTGACAATGGGAAGAGCTAGAACGACAGTCGTCAGACGATAAATAAATCGTCACAACAAAAATGTGAAGACAATTAATTGCAGCTTCAAACGATTCTGTCGTGCAAACGACAAGGCGGCTGCTGTGAACCGATAAATTGTCGTCACGATCTGGTGGGAACAGCTAGACACGACAATCGTTCAACGATAAAATAAACGTTCACGATACAGTCACGGCAGATAGTCATGGTATGGGAACAGGCTAGACTCGACAGTTATCCAACGATAAATATAACATTATGACACAATGGGAACGCGCCCTTGGTCGCTTAGACTCTGCAATGCCTGGGTAGAATAAACTTTGCATAAAGCCATTGGGCAAAATTTGCAAGGTTTAATTACTAGGCTTTCTACGGTTTGTATAGTTTTACTTACAATGGTCAGATTTTTATATTGCTAAATTAGCGGTGAGTGATGTAGAACTGCGCGGTTATCATGCATTCTTGCTTCAATTAAGCTTAAAAACAACATGAATGAAACTGTGGGCGTGTCGATACGGAAAACATCGACACGTCTTGGTATCGAATACCAGTGCCGGCTTTATCTATGGTCTCCAAAGACGCCTCGCGGCGTAAGCGATGTAGACGGGCCATTACTTTCCAACATCATTTATAATTGCACCATTTGCATTAGATATGAGCGCCGATAATAGACCAACGACGGCGGCGCGCCGACGAAAAAGTGTCGGCGACGACGGCATTTCGGCGGCGCGAGTGCGACCATGAAACGAATTTCTATAACGGTGTTTGTTTATACAAAAACGTATTGCATCGTTACACTTGCTATTTATATGCGATTGCATTGATGCAAACTCGCAACTGCATCGATGCAATCGCCTATAAATTCCAAGTGTAGCGATGCAATCGCGCGTTTATATCGATGCAATCGCGCGCTTGCATCGCTGCTTAAAATCGCGCGTGTGTAAAGTATACGATTAGCGACTGCATCGCGTTTGTATCGCGTTTGCATCGCTGCTAAAAGTCACCGTGTGTAACCGCTCCAAGGCGGAGTCCATTCTCCGAGGCTCTAGCCTTGATAGAATCTTCAAATGGTATTAATCATACTGTTATGGTGCTGGTGGCGTTCTGTAGACTGTAAAATAGCCTGGTCCAAGGGTAGTAACAGCCTCCACAACCTCCGCAGCCTCCATACATCTTACTTAGTAAGTTTAGCAATTCAAACGTTGAAAGTCCAGTTTATAGGTATTTATTCCGTTTTAACAATATTAATTCTTAAAATGTAAACGGTTCAAAAATAAGAAAGTAGATGTTTTCGCTACCGCGATCGCGCAGAGAGTCACCGTGTTACGAATCAAACTGAACGTGGAACAATTCAAATTTAAATACAAGCAAAAGAAAAAATGATACGATATAAAAAGGTGAGATGACGGTGTAAGGAGGTCACACCGTCACAATACTAATGTTCAGTAACACTCTATCGAAATTTCTGACATCGGCTGGTTATACTTGGAGACGGTCACCGCCCGAAGCTCTGTATTCAATTTTGCAGCTTGCTTTTGGGCGGTGATTGACTCAACCCTATATTGACTATAGCTTACATGTTTAGTTTTTGATACTATTAGTGTAAGTTGTATAATATGAATAAATGAATGGTGGCAAATAATTCGCCTAAGTCGAATCCAAGCACAATCATTCGAATCGGGTCGAATGATTTCCGATGCCATTCGGCCGAGTGTACGAGTCGATTTATTATTATGTCGGAACTCCACCAGGAACATTCACAATGTCCATATCAAAATATTCCTGTCCCCGTTGCATTTCCAGTATTTACCATAATGTTCTGATATTATGGTAAATACCGTAACCGGGGGCTAGGTGATCACGAGTATCGTTGTGCTCAATGGAATCTATGGATTAGTAATAAATGATCATTCGAATACGAAAATTAGTAAGTTACTAAATTAGTCATTTGAATGACAGGATTAGTAAGTAGTAACGAGTCGAATACCGAAATAATTCGCAATCGCGCATAACTACTATACCAACGTATATTTCTTTTTTTCTTAATAAATAGTGCTAGAGTTAATGCCAGAAACGCTTTATCTATTTATTCTTACTCATTGCACAAACTACAAAGAGATATGACTCATTGTATTAATGATAATACGGTACGGACGACTGCAGAAAAAAAATGACCGAGTGTGCACTGCAGGCAATTTTGTCAAACTTGTTTGATGGTTTATTTGATCGTTGGCAACATTGTTTGAAGAAAACCTAAAGTTTGAAGAACATATTTGACAAATTATTCGAAATTATCCTCCAAAATCTGCAGTTCGACACAGCAGAGTTCAGAGAGAAGTTCCGCTTGGGGAATAAAACTTTGGATGTTCAGGAAAGTATGTTCCAGAATTAAATCTTGCTACGATTAAGTGGATTATTCTTCAACTCACCTAACACCATGCTGAACGGCGAACGCTGCTGCCGCAACCACAAGTCATAGCACTTTGATGAGTGGAAGTGATACGTCACCGAGCACTTGCCATCCTTTGCCTGAAAAATAAGAAAACAACTCTATGTAATACATAAATTGGAATAGCCTTTATTCGCTGATATGTCGATGCAACGTACAACACTGACATGGAATCGAAGTCCAAAAATGTAAACAAAGGTGATGCCATTACAAAAAAAAAATTAAGAATAGTTGAAACGTGAAAAGGTCTAAAAAATGAAGCAAGATGTTTTATATTGTTTTCAAATTGTGTGCATGTGCAAACAAAATTAACATCGTTGTTATTTAATAAGATACGCTCAAAAACCTGATTGAAGTGGAAAGACTTTTATCCTATTGGCAATGTTTCGGGAGTGTTTCCCTTTTCATTTATTCGGAAATAACCTGTTAATAAACGAATAGGAAAAAAGTTTATGATCTATGAAATGTCACTTTGACAGTGACAGTTGTTTGTTTAATACTTAACATATATTGACCAACGGACTGTCAAGCAAATCGAATGAACTTCAACGTATGCAGTGTGCAGTGGCGCATAATTAATAATGCATCTATTTCACATGGCGCGAAGTCATATGTTTTTTATCGAATAGTCACCTAATAAGCTGCGTCTAGAGTATTGAACGCATGAAAATATATCGTGTGAACACCCCGCTGTCTCTCCGTTTATAACCGAATAGGTTAAAAAACGTGCAGGACAGTGCCGTTTGAACGAGGGCTACGCCAACTTTATTTTGTGGCTACTTTCTGTTATTTTATTTACTAATACAACTATAGTTATTTTATCGAAATTAATTTAGCGAAAAAAAAATAAAGAAACAAAACTCTAAAAAACAAAAGATAACAAGCTTTGGGGAAAAAAAGAAACAAAAAACAAAATTAAATTAAAAGTTAAATTAAATTGGCGTAGTGGTCATTGGAGGTACTGATATACCATTCCAATTGACGGGGCCGCGACTCGGAAATACGGCTGCGGCTGCGCGGTCCTTGCTCGCGAAAATAGCTCTTAAACTAGGTAATAGAAAACAGAAGCTCGTGCGTAACCATTGATATCTTATCAATCTTCACAGCTATTCAATATTGCTTGATAATTCTACACTTACAATGTTAGACGTATAAAATCATTATTCTACGAGATGAAGTGAGTTTACAAAAAAAATATTGAAAAATAAAAAAAAAACAAGTTAAATGTTTTCATCGAATTTAACTACCTCCGTGGCCGAACGGTTATCATGCTGATCTGTCACACTTAGGTTCCCGGTTCTACTCCCGGGCCGGGACAAATATTTTATTTCTCTCGTGAGTTTGGATGTAATTTGTGGTTATCTATGTGTGTGTGTTTGTGGCATCCGCGACACAGGGTTTCCCAAGGGGCTTTTGTATATTTGTTTTTTTTTTCAAATAAACCAATGTTTCGGGTTCTTTACAGGTACCACGATCGTCTAGCCAGCCGTGGCCACGAGTTGAGTGGAAGGAATAGTTTCAAATCCAATTTGTTTCTTTTTATTGAACTTAATATGAAAAAAATTGTCCTTTGCAGTACGCAACAGAAAGGCGCTTAGTGCGAATGGGTGGTACATCAACGACATAAGGATGGAGTGTTACGGACCTTCTAGTCGATCGAAGGAAGAACTGTGACGGTGGAACTAAATTGGAAAGTTCCAGCGCACACTCCCCGAAATATATCAGTGGATGGGTGTTGTTGGTTTCCCTGCTGAATCCGCCTTAAATCGGACCAGGCTTACTTTGATATCTTCTTTTCTTCAATAAAACTCCGTATAACGTTAATATTCCGGTTTATTGAAACTTAGGAAAGTGGACTGTATACATTTCCATAAAAAGTTATTTGAACATTCTATGTCCGTCTGACTTACGGGTTGACAAATCGAACAACAATGAAAAACGAATAAGAATGAAAGTGAA
Source organism: Hyposmocoma kahamanoa (assembly GCF_003589595.1). Classification (NCBI taxonomy): domain Eukaryota; kingdom Metazoa; phylum Arthropoda; class Insecta; order Lepidoptera; family Cosmopterigidae; genus Hyposmocoma; species Hyposmocoma kahamanoa. The sequence continues at coordinate 1,339,937 of NW_020653777.1, forward strand.
TCAACAAATCTTACGTCTTCTCTTATACATATATACGGCGTCTCCCAGCGAAGAGGTGCCCTCAAGGAGGGGTATTGTCGCCTCTGCTGTGGAACATGGTCGTAAATGACCTTATCATTAAACTAAACAAAGAACATTTCTATACAGTAGGATATGCTGATGACATAGCTATACTGGTAACAGGAAACTATGCCAATACACTCTCCGACATTACACAAGCTGCTCTCTGAATTGTGGAAAGATGGTGCAGAGCATACGAACTATCGGTAAACCCAACAAAGACGGAACTAGTAATGTTTACAAACAAACGACTACTAGGTAACTACCGATTACCCAAACTCTTCAGCACAGAACTACAGATATCAACCCAAGTCAAGTACTTGGGAGTAATACTGGACAACAAATTGAACTGGAACAAACATCTGGACAACAATATTAAAAAAGCTAAACAATGGGGACTTTCACCCAAGATAACACTATGGCTGCACACTGCGGTGATAAGACCCATGATCAGTTATGGCGCGATAGTATGGTGGCCACGAACCAAGCTGACGACCGCAACCGACAAGCTGGAAAAATTCCAAAGACTCGCTTGCATGGCGACGACCGGCTGCATGAGGACAACTCCAACTGCGGCCCTCGAAGCGATGCTGGACCTTCGACTCCTCCCACTGTTCATCAGACAGGAAGCGGCGTCAACACCAGTGCGTCTAAACAGAGCCGGCCTTTGGTAGCACATGAGGACTCCACATACAGAAATCCTTTATAATACTGCCAATGAGGAACCGCTACTGGAGGCGGTTGTGGATAGGATCCCAAAACAATACATCTTTGACAAAAAATACAAGATACAATTGTTTGAAGATCCCAACGAAGGACTGAACCCCAGAGAGGTCCGAGTCTTCACTGATGGATCTAAAACAAATTCAGGAACAGGTACTGGGGTATTCTCAGAAGACCTCAATATCAGGATATCAGCACCGCTTCGTGACCACAACACAGTATTCCAGACTGAATGCATGGGCATCAAGTTGGCGGCAGAAGCAATCATAGCGAGAAGAGTAAAGAACTACTCCATTCGAATACTCTCCGACAGTATGTCAGTACTTCAAGCATTGAATAGCTATGACATAAACTCAGGGCTCATATGCGAATGCCATCAAGCACTCATGGAGGCATGTATATAGAACCACGTAACTCTACAGTGGATTAAAGGACACAGCGGTTCACGTGGCGATGACGCAGCAGATGAACTAGCCAGAAAACGGTCGGAGACGGACGCTGTAGGACCAGAACCGATAGTGTCCCTCCCCTGCCAATGGTCCAGAACAACTATACACAAAGGTACAAAATCTTCACATAATAATACATGGACCACCCTTACGGTTTGTAGACAGGCGAGGGAAGCACTCCCAACGCTCAATGCCAGTCTATCTCGAATAATAATTAAACTTAAAAGGCAAGAGCTTCGCACTCTAACTGCAGCCCTAACGGGTCATGGTCCATACAATAAACACCTTTTCAATTTAGGTATCACAGACAGCCCTCTATGCAGAGCGCGCATGGAGGGGGAGGAAACGGCTGCGCACATCCTACTTCAGTGCTCCGGCGTGGCCAACTACAGGGCAAAGTACCTTGGAGTGCCAAGGTCGCTCCCCGAAGTCTTCAGCAAACCAAGGAGGCTGCTGAGAATCCTGGAGGAGCTTGGGTGGCACGAGTAGGACCCTGCACCTACCAGACGCAAAATAGGCGCCTTGTCGTCGAGTTGCGGATATCAGCCCGTTGCACCAAGCGCCAAGTACGGCGTCTCCCACATCGCACCGGCCCTATCAAAGCGCCGGCGCTGCGGACGCCGCCCGGCCAATCAGAGTCCCTGAATTATTTACGTAATTCTACTCATATTGCTCTAACCGGCAGACGCGTACGGCCGTCCGTAACAGGTGTAAAATTAATGATTGACAGTAATTTAAACACTAAATCATCATCATCGTCAACCCATTAGTCAACCCACTTTTGGGCACGGGTCTCCTCCAATGAGGGTTGGGAACTTCACACGTTTTCCAAAGGCTCCGAACCTTTCTACGTGCAGGTTTTATCACAATGTTTTTCTTCAGCCAAAGGGCGCGTTCTCATTATGTTGCGTCTAGCCTGTTCCCATATCACGACTATCTATCGTGACTGTGTCGTGGACCTTTATTTTATCATTGAACGACTGTCGTGTCTAGCAGTTCCCACTAAATCGTGACGACAATTAATCGGTTCACGGCAGCCGCCTTGTCGTTTGCACGACATAATCCTTTGAAGCCGCGATTATCTGTCGTTACATTTTTATCGTGACGTTTTATTTATCGTCAGACAACTGTCACACTAGCTCTTCCCATTGTCACGACAGTCTGTCGTCGTAACGTCAAAAAGTCGTGAACGATAGTCAATCGTGTTGTTCTACGTGTGAACAACTTCATTTAAATATACAAACCACGACACTTTAAACTGCACTACTATCTGTCGTCACGACATAATGGGAACGCGCCCTTAGCGAGAGGTACTGCAACTAAATAGAATTCTCTCAGCAGACAGTAACTACAGTAGTACCTACCTACTGTAGTTACTGCCAGCTGGAGTTCGTCCAGGGAAGTAATTCTGCCGCCAAGCAGTAAGGTCAGCATTACGTTTCGTTTAAGGGTACAGGTGAAATTACAGGCACGTGGGGCTTGTCAACTTCTGTCTCAGAGTGACGGGTGAAGTGGCATTGCCCGTAACATTTTTGTTATTCAGCTCTGAATACTATTCAGAGCTCTGAATAGCACTGCAACTGTTATGGATACGCGTGTCGCTTGTTACCAGGCGCACGACTTGTTCGTACCGTCACTTGGTATGTACATTGTAAAAAACCAACTAATTGGCAATAAACAATTTAGAAAAAATATTAAGTATACAATTATTTAATATATTCAAATTGTTCAAGACAAAACATAAAAATATCAGAGACACTGATAAACAGGCACACAGGGCATAGGTCGGTATAATGTCATCATCCTACTTAAGAATCAAGCTCTTGTCGGTGTAGCTTCCTCCATTGCTCTCGGTTCATAGCCAGCTCATTACCCTCTTCACAAAATTTGGAACACGATTTAAAAAATTCATTTCCTAAATTGGTCCTGCCTAAGATCTCTTTATTTAGCGACTCCAATATTGGTAGATTACGGAGGTCTTCCCATAAAATATAGAAAGTAAGAAATTTAGCTGCTATATCTGAGGTGCCAATTTAGTAATTCGTTACCAAATTGATCTTACCGGGAATCGAACCTGGGACCTCCTCATCCAGCACCTACAGTTCAAAGTTTTCTTTGTATTGCAATTTTTATTTCTAATGCTTCTTCATTCCTTTTATAATACCTAGTGACGGGATGAACAAGTCGTGCGCCTGGTGGTAAGCGACATGCCTGTCCATAACAGTTGCAGTGCCACTCAGAGCTTTCAGTCGCGATCTTAGGGGCACTGCCACTGCGCTCGTCATCCTGAGACAGAAGTTAACAAGTCCCATAAGCCTGTAATATCACCATACAATTTTATACATACATACATCCATATAATTTCACCATAAAATTCATTGTAATTAACCAGCCACTAAGTGCTTTATACTGGCCACATCGTTGTTCCTACTAAATACAAAGCAAAGAAGCATTCAGACCTATACAAAAACCTTTCTATTACCGTCTATTTGTCTCATCATAGCACTCTTAATAACCATAAAACTTTTCAAAAACCGTCCATTTGTGTCAATATAGTACTGAGTCTTCAACAAAGCCATTTCCACATGAAACTTGACTTGAATGTCTACGCAGCGTAAAATCGCGCGTATGTGTAAAGATAGACGATTAGCGACTGCCTGCATGTCTACTACACCACGTTTGTATCGCGTTTACGTCGCTGTTAAAAAACGCCGCGTGTAACCGCTCCAAGATTGATAGATTTATTTATTTATTTGGAAACAATGTAGGTACAAAGATTAAATGGGTAATAAGTACATACCTTTTGGGGTGCATCAATATCTTTTTAAATCTACTTATTTTTTATTGAGATTTTAGCTTCCTTGAGTGACTATGTCCACCACATGGGAGGAATACTGGATTCTCTACTGAAGGGACATGTTCAAAAACTTGTACAAGTTTAGAGTTCCAATACATACAGGCTCTCTGAGCCAACAATTAATTTGTCCATTGCATGAACTTACATTCCCTAACATTGTACCCCCAGGGTTATGTTACGGTTACATTCCACCAATACATGATACAGATCTTCTATTTTATTGCAAGTACCGCACAATGGGAATGGTTTAAAACCTATCTTATGAAAGAATTTATTAGTTGCAATGTGACCAGAACACAGCCTAAAAGCTGACATAAGATATTTCCTTGCTATATTGACAGAATCAAACCAGGGTACCCACTGTGGATTACTCTGGATGGTTCTGTACCATATTCCAAGGCCTTTATTCACCAACTGTTAATTAATTATTATTAAACATAATATTTAAATTGTAAAAAATTAGCATCTTATAATTAACATTATTTAGACTTCAGATCATTAAATACTCTTAAAATTACATATCAGAAACTGAACTATTTGGGCTTATAGGAGAAGTCTCCCACACTGTAGTAACATCCATTTAACAAGAGAAACCTCAGCTTGGTTTTAAACACATTGTCACTTGCTACTTTCTTGATCTGGTATTTTATATATAAATTAATATGCAGATGGAAGAATTAAAATTTTTTTGTTTATAAAATGTGACCTACATGTATCTCTTGGGTGTACAATGTTTATGATGTGTAGGCATTTCTTTTGGAAGATAAAAAGATCATTTGCTTCGGTGCTATGGCCCCACATAATAATGCCGTAGCATAGCCACTCATATGCATAGTAATGCGGAGAGTGCACTTTCGCTTTTGATGTTGGCTTTTAGAACGGTTAGTGCTTAAATAAGCTTGGATTATTTAGATTGGATATTTTAATATGGTTTGTCCTAGTGTAAAATGTGTTGTTTCTTCTATATTGAGACTAGATTGAATTGTAATGGACATTTGAACACTTAAACAAACCCATTTAGGCCTAAGAATTAAAACTGTGTAAATTATTTTTATGATGATTAATATTACTATAGATTTAAAAAACATATGGTTCCATGCTGCCATTCCAGAAAGATACTATGTTAGAAGTTTCCAGAAATCAAATTTTATCATCAAACTGCAATACTTGCTCTCCTCCATATCATAACTAAAACATTTTTAGCAAAATAGAGTTATTAGGATATCTGGAATCAAAATAACAAGATCAACCGCTTCTAATCAGTTTTCTATATTATATTAAGACTAAGTTTTATTATTAAAAAGAATCAGTGTAATTGACATTTTAAAAAAATTCAATGCCAATATTTCTAATGTTACTAAAATACAAATATGTTAGTAGAAGGGCAGAATAATAGGCTGTATGCTTAGAGTAGAGAATCTGCCCAAAAAAACTTTAAGATAAGTCTATAATGATAATGTTTGTATTCTTTAGATACTTCTAAAAATAATAAATAAACAATTATTTGAAATAACTGGGTCAACTATTAGAGTTTAGAACAAACAGTTAGAAACGAAACCTGTTTTATCAACTTTGTTGTAATCGTCGTTTGTAATTTTGCGTATCTATTCTGCAATATCGATATTGCAAAAAATATAACATAAAGCATGATAATTAAAAGTCAAGGTTATAGAATTATCCATTAAAGTACTGTGGCTATTATATCAAAGTCCAACAAAGCACAAGTAACATATTCACATCCGCATTTTTCATAATCGTCAAAAGTATTCCGCAAGATGCAACCGATCGCGATGGTGCAATACAGGAAAACTTTTCTTACACGTAAAAATACTGATTTATTCAACTGAACTTACCCGAAAGGGTTCTCAGATTATTCAGCTGTGATTTTTTTTCAGATTTTTCTTCAAAATATTAGTACAAGACGCCACATAAAAATCTTACAAAACGAATGACAGAAACACACTGTCAAAATGACAGCAAGAGAAATTCGTTACCAGCGTTGCCAATGCCAATTGTTCAAAATCCCCAAAAACCACGGTTAAAATCCTCAAATTTGGGGAGAACAAAGTTCATATTCCCTACAAATTCCCCACATCTCGAGTTTTTATTATTTATTACAAACACATCGCTTAAAAATAATTATAACAAAGAATTAAGAAATTCAAAATGTAATCATTTAATACGTTTGCTGTGAATGTAAACAGAATGTAAAATGTAAAGTATATTATAAAATTACATGACCTGAAATCGTTTATTTATTTTAATGAGATTCAATATTAATCAAACTTTGAAAAAAAGAATCATTTTTCTTTGCCTCACAAAGTTAAGTAACTTAATTATTTTGTTGCGCATTTGGTGACACTATGGTTAATGTTAAAAAAAATCAATGAATAAATTAAGTTCCGACCTATATTTAATATTTAAAGTTGACGAGTACCGAGTGGCAAGTTGTGGCGTGGCGGCAAGTAGCTGCTCGGCTTTGTTTATCAATAGCTTTCCGTTTCCAATTTTCGTCGGAACCACATTTTCCTCACATAGCGCCAATCCCCACAAAATTTCAAATTTAGTTGAAATTCCCCGCAATTTGGGGTATTCCCCACAAATTGGCAACCCTGTTCGTTACGTTTTATATACTGTGCAGAGCAAATGTCATTCTTGACATTATGGCGCATTTACACCGGGTCGTCTGCCGACCTTCGACCGACGACTTCCCTTGCCGAAGGCGACCGCGACACAGTCGACTCTCCGTTTATACCGAGTCGTCTGCCGTAGACTTGTGCCTGATCGATCCTTAGCGGGAGCGATCCTAGTTAGTTCAATCGGTCAACTGAACTAGGTCGGGCTTCTAGTTCATTTAGTTCATTAGTTAGTTAGTTAGTTCGTCAAATTTGTCTTGCCTTGCTCGGACATTGACCGAACGCTCCAAACTAGTAATTTTATTCACATGAACTACTACAGACTTCTAGTATTATGAGGTCAATAGTACACTGTACTAAATATTTAAAAATACAATTTGTATGGAATCGGTACTACATATTTGATTTTCCTTCATATTTTACAGATTTAAGCTGTCATTCTAACTAAATATCCTTTTTTACAATACAAGAATTTTAGTTAGAATGATGTGTTTAAAAACCCACATTTATGTACAACTATTTCATATACTCGTACACGTAGGTTGACATTATACAAACAGATACCTACTACACCTACCAAAAAATAGAAGCACTTACTTTTTGCAAACTTGTATATATACATAACGTAGATACGTATTACAGACTTAGAACGGGCTGGCAACGTTCAATCATACTTCCCACTCGAACTTGTACTAAAAGTAGTGAACAATCGCTATCTATCCCGCTCGCACCGTTCCTACTGAATAAAAGACAGGTGAACTATCAACGCAGACAGTGCCTAGTTCGTACTGAATTAAAAAGAACGATGAACTATTAAAACAAGACGAACTAGTTTATGTCGGTCAGTGTCGGGAATATATTCCTAATAGTTCGTAGTACATGAACTATACAATACTTCGCCTTACTGAAAGCGCTTACCCAATCGCTTCGGTCGACTTCGATTGCAAACTACCGTCAGCTTTAGATGACTCACTATTTACTCCGGTTAGTTTGCCACATTCGGCAAGCAAGTGCAAAACGACGGAGCCATACATTTAAAAAACTTGAACTTGAACTTGAAGCGAAGGTCGCTTGACGACATGGTGTAAATACGCCATTACAGTCGTCGCGTTAAAAGGTGAGGAAATGTATTCGATTCGAACTTCATCATTCTTTACAATAAGTAAACCATTCGTTCATCTACAAGAATGAACAAGTCAATATATTTCCGAAAAATTTCAAATAGTGAAATTTCCGGAACATTTTCTGAAAAATTTGAAAAATATAATTCGAGGGTTCATGTTTAGATATATTTTTTTGAAGTTTAAAGGCCTATTCACACACAACAGGGCCGAGCGCGAGACGTAGGCGGACCGTGTTAGTGTGTATGAACTCCGGGCTAGTCCCGACGCCTTCCGGGACACGGACATGTGTGAACGAGTTCATACAAAATATACGCAGCGATATTTTTTTGAGCCCCTACCGGACCACGACCCGTTTATGTTCCGGGCACCACCCTAGTCCTTTATTTAGCATGAATTATAAACTAAAATTGTACAACTGAAAGCAAGTTAGAGTAAACGAGATTTAATATGATTGGACAACAGCAAAAAAAAAGAATCACAGGTAAAAAATGTTTGTATTGGATCCATCGTTTTCGTTCTGTGTCTTTTACTTTTGATAGGATCAACGTCAAATGTAGCAAACTATAGGAAAAAAATTTAGAAAAATATTAATTTAATAAAATAAAAAATTCTCAAAATGTACATTTTTCCTTGACCGAAAACTAAATTGTTTTACAAACCGTTCTCCACAACAGCGGTCAGCTATAGAGGTTTCAGGAATAAATACCTTGCTGCCCAATTGTAGGCGTTTTCGATCGGAACCGACTGTGCCATTGCCGGGGAATCGCCTCTCCCAATTAAAAATTAAAAATTAAACTTATAGGTCTTGAGGGAGGGGAGAGTCTAAAAAAGATTTATTATTAATAGGGGTTAAAGTATGAAATTGCCGATTTGTACTGAAAATCTAAATTGTTTATTTTTTAAATTTTTAACAAATTTATTTAATCAAAATAGTTGCCATTATTATCTATACATTGCTGCCATCTAATGGGAAGGTTATTAATGCCTTTGCGATAGAACTCCGACGATCTAGACTGCACAAACTGTGTGAAAGCATTTTGTACTGCCTCCTGGGAAGAAAACTTCTTGTCACGTAGATAATTGTCCAAATCACGAAAAAAATGGTAGTCCGTTGGAGCAAGGTCTGGTGAATACGGAGGATGACGAATGGTTTCTAACTGCAGTTCCTGAAGGGTCAAAATGGTTTCTCGTGCTGTGTGAGGTCTCGCGTTGTCGTGGAGCAATAATGGTGAAGATCGATTCATGAGTCGGGGCTGTTTTACTGCTAGTTTTGTCAACATGGTTCGGAGTTCGGCACAATAGACATCTGCCGTTATTGCTTGACCAGATCGGAGAAAACTATAGTGAATAACACCATGCTGAGACCACCAAACAGTTACCATTACCTTTTTATTGGTAAGTTTTGCTTTAGGACACTGTTGTGGCATTTGACCTGGGGTCAGCCTTTGCATTTTTCTTTTCCGGTTATCATAAAGAATCCACTTTTCATCACATGTTACAATTCGATCCAATATTCCTTCATTTCTGTACCGGTTCAACAAGGCAACACAAGTTTCAACACGCGTTTCTTTCTGCAGATCAGTCAAATCATGAGGCACCCATTTTTCGTATTTTTTTATTTGACGCAAGTGAGTCAATATTGTGGGTAAGGTAACGTTAAACCATGCCGCTAATTCCTGGGTAGTTTGACTAGGATCGGCTTCCACTATCTCTCTTAATTCATCGTTATTCACCTGTGTGGGCGGTCTTCCTCGTGGCTCGTTCTTTAAGTCGAAATTTCCATCACGAAAGCGTTTAAACCAAAATCGCACGGTGCGTTCATTAGTAGACCCCTCTCCAAACGCAGCATTGATATTGCGGGCTGTTTCTGCCGCGTTAGTTCCGCGTCGGAACTCGTATTCAAAAATCACTCGAATTTTCGCAGTATCCATCTTTCTTGTCTAAATTGAATAACAAAAACAATTGAAAGTCGATATTCAAATGTTTCAAATTTAAAAAAAAAAATCACAGAAACCATTTGAAAAAAGTTTCATTCGAAAACCTCAAACCATGAAGATTCTATGAAAATTCAAAGAACCTATTGCAATAAAACGGCAATTTCATACTTTAACCCCTAATATTATTATTATTATTATTATATTTATTTTAAACTCTCGTCTCTCCCAAGGCCTAAAAGACTAATTTTGAATTTTTATTATTATTATTATTTTTATTTTTATTTTAATCTTATTTTCTTATTTTTTATTATTATTTTATTTTTATTTTTATTTTTATTTTTATTGTTATTTTTATTATTATTATTATTATTATTATTATTATATTTATTTTAAACTCTCGCCTCTCCCAAGGCCTAAAAAATTAATTT